>NC_091471.1:346985472-347198750 GCF_036971445.1 Narcine bancroftii
ATATGGGTAGCTCTAGAAAATGCAAATTTCTGACTTCCAAAGAAATCAGCTGACAGGCAGTTCTCCAGAATGGAAGGCTTTCCCAGGGATTGCCGGTACTTTAATTTTTGTTTGCATCATTAATCCATTTTGAAATTGAGCTCTGTAACCCCCAAGTAAAAGATATTGGTTTCTCTCAGAAAAATGAGTGGTTCTTGGAGAATACCATCCTTTGGAAAGCACTCTGCGTATCTTTCTCCAGCTTTTTTATTGTTATGGATTTCAATTCCACTGACAAAGTTTATTATGTATCAACCAAAGCAGAAAATGCTTGAAGCACTCTACGGGTCAAGCAGCTAAGTGAAGCATTTTCTGTTTTTGTTTTGGATTTCTGTCATCTGTCATTTCTGATTTTACCTTGTAATGTATCATTGTATCTGCTGCATTTTGATAATGCCTATGGGTACCATCAAGCGCAATGCCGTTATCCGGCACCTATGGAGATTGGTAGATGCCGCAAAAGTGATTTTGCCGGTTGCTTGAGATTATATGTTGCGTGATTAGCAAACTGATCGCGAGGGGGGAGGGGCCAATTCGAAACTTTTGTATTTTTTGCCTTCTGGATTTATTTTCTGCGATTATTTTTGGCGGATGCTTGAGCCGGCCGGTTGCTTGAATTCTGGCTAACGGGGATTTTACTGCACTTGTCCACCCTCTCTATTAATCAAAAACTCAGCAAGTCTGCTAAGTAAATTTAGTTTATATCATTTTCATTTTTCTTTCTTCATCCAGGTATGCATATTAATAATTTCTTCTTGATTATTGTCTGCAGCAGCTTCCACACTTGCACAAAATTTAATGTGCAAGTGACTGGTCTCAAGAGTTGGATTTACCTTTGCATCTTACTTTAAACAAAGCTGCAATATACACAGACAGCAAATTTTACAGCACCAGGAATATGCCTAAGTAGGAATGAAAAGTCGCAATACCCAGCATCTCTGCAATTTTGGTGTGTAGTATTTATAAGGGTGTAACTCTCACTTTATTGTTTTGCTTATTACTGATTTCAAATGTAGTCTTCTGAAACACGGTTGGTTTTTTTTGCACATTGGAAGTGGCACTCCATCTGTTATTGCTCTACTCTATCCCATTCATGTTTCAGCTGTTGGACAACTGGATTCTTTACCCAGTTCATGGCAACAATCTAAGAACCTGTACGGCAAGATCCATTTGCCAAAAGGTAAGATCTGAGCAGACTTTTCGGACATCAGCTTTTTTGGTCTTTGTTTCAAAAATACTTTGGAATATTTTATAAAAATATATGTTGTAAAACATTTTCTTATGTAGGTGTTTCACACCTATTAGTCATTGATAACAGGTACTTTTTTAAATATTTTTTCATGTAACAGCAACTTTCAAAATTGGTACATGTTGCCCTCTGCAGGTAAAACATGTTAAAAACACAAGTAGCATATTATTGATCATTTCATTTTAATTTTTGTGCCAAACTAGGTACATTTTGTAGTCAATTAATTGTAATTGTCTTTAAAATATCATTTCCTATTTAAAATTAATGGACTCGACTGAAAGTACTTCAAATGACTGAATAGAAATTTTTAAAAATAGAAACCTTTGCACTGTACTAGGTCTAATGTTACAAATACACTTAAACTTATTCGTCATTATATTTTTGTATGGTAATTACAGTTTTTGTGTTGAGTCTCTCACCTGAACACAAACTTTATCATGTTTACGATTGGCCTGATAACGTTTATTTTTATTCCTTAATAAATCATTAAATCTGAAATCTGCTGGTATGAGGGAGTTTATATATTCATCTGTGCTTTCAATCTTTTTGTATTAATGTGCAGTTAGGCAAATAATAAGAATTGAGTAGCTAAATAAACATCCTTTATTGAAGCAATCAACATTCAACAAAAAGCAATAGATGGTACAATAGAGTATTAAGGGTCATGTGTGCTCAATTTTTATGGGTACATCTTTCTTTTTTTTTCTTTTCTTTGGCTTGGCTTCGCGGACGAAGATTTATGGAGGGGTAATGTCCACGTCAGCTGCAGGCTCGTTTGTGGCTGACAAGTCCGATGCGGGACAGGCAGACACGGTTGCAGCGGTTGCAAGGGAAAATTGGTTGGTTGGGGTTGGGTCTTGGGTTTTTCCTCCTTTGTCTTTTGTAAGTGAGGTGGGCTCTGCGGTCTTCTTCAAAGGAGGTTGCTGCCCGCCGAACTGTGAGGCGCCAAGAAGTACATATTCACACAATATATACCACAAAATTCATTTCCTAATAGTTATCCTTTGATTCCAAACAAGCTAAAATTGGTTATTTTCTTAACAATGCACTTAATACAGTAAAAAATTGGAAGTATTTCTTCATTTCTAAGATAGGCAAACAAGGTTAAATGCTGCAGAGATCCATCCTGTTACACAAATGTATCATGTGGAATTTTCATTCAGGAAATTCTTAGAGAAGCAGAATTTCAATATGTTGCTAAAACTAAATGTGAAAATCTTTATATGAAAATGGTATTTTAGATTTGAGAAGGACATATCAAAATATTTTCTTTCTTTCAAGTGACTAGAATCAATGAGGGTCAAATGATTGGACGATGAAAACCAGGAACTCTCCCAAGAAGTTCATGGATGCAGGATCAACTTTAATATTCAAGATTAATATCAAAATAATTTTGATTAACTGGAGTATAAAAGCAGATGCATTAGCCATGGTTGAGCATAGGATGGGGTTGAGAATCTTACTGGCCTTTCTCTGTCCTTGTGTTTTTGGAAAGTGCTTTGACAGGAGGGTGACATGAAACAAAAGGAGGGCTGCAATATTTTGCAGCAAGAAATTAATTGAGGAGGGGAACACATCACTGATGAAAGTACATTATCCTAATGCAGTGACTGTTTCCTCCATAGTGTATCCAAAGTATTTTTTGCATTTTCCATCATAGATTCTTCCTTATTAAAAGAGACAGCTCTTCAGTCCAAATCAAGGGTTCCCAAACTTTTTGTTCCTCTGTACTCCTTGGGCATTTTTATAGGTTCCCGTGTACCCCTAAAGATTAAGGATAAAAAGAAACAAGACTGTGCAATCTGACTGCAGATTACAACACCATGTATTGTACAGTAGTGGTTATTCTCTCAGACCTAATGTACCCCCTGAAAAGTGCAAATGTACCACTGGGGGTACATATACTCCAGGTTGGGAACCCCTGGTCCAAATGGTCCGTTTTAACCAGGTTGTCTACCAAAGCTAGTCCAACAAACCTTCCCTGGACATATACCTGTCGATGTGTCTTGAATGTTACCCACTTATAAAACTTTCTCTGGCAGCTTATTCCACATACCAAGAAGTTTTCTTCCTCTCTTTAATGGGAGTTCTGTGAGAGTCTACTTTGTGAACCCTGCTGCTTCAAGCTCTATGACCATGTGATCACCCAGACTCACTTCCCCAGCCACCTGCCTTGATCTTTCATCACCTCTTACCTTTTCACTTTTATTCCATTTCTTCCCGTCCCACCTGTCTTTACATATCACTAGTGCTGCTCCCCCCCCTTCCCCTCCACCCCCTTCACCCTTTTATTTGGGCATCTGCCCATTTCTTGGTATTCCTGATTAAGGATTTGGGCCAGAAATCTTGACTATTTTTGCTTTCCACGGATGCTGCCTGACCCATGCTCAAAGTTCACAGCCAGTCCGGGCTGGCAGCAAAATCTCAAGTCCCATCACACTGGGCACTGACACAATTTAGGGCTCTGTGCTCAGCCCCCCACTGTTCATACCTATGACTGCCCTGCCAGACTCATGTTTACAGAAGACACAACAATAGCTGGCCTCATTGGCAAGAATAATGAGTTGGCTTACAGAGAGGAAGTTGGGCAACTCAGAAAATGGTGCAAAAACTACAACCTGAGTCTCAACATGAACAAGGCAAAGCAGATGATTGTGGACTTCAGGAAGCCAAATGTTGACTACTCTCCATTTCACATCACTGGTTCTGTCATGCAGAGGGTGCAAAGCACAAAGGACTTTGGTGCGGACATAAAGGACGACCTATCCTGGACCCACAATAATTCATCACTAGTCAGGAAGGCACAGCAGCACCTACATTTAAGGAGGAGAGGACTGCTGACCTCCATCTTGACAAGTGTTTACAGGAACACAGTTGAGAGGGTCCACATCATTGTGTGGGATAGTAGCTGCAAAGCATTGAACCAGAATCAATATAGAGGGTCAGCAAAAGAGCCGAGAAGATCACTGGGGCCTCCCTTTTCTCTATTGATGACATTTACCTGGAGTGTTGCTAAATAAACATAGAAACATAGAAGATAGGAGCAGGAGTAGATCTTCGACCCTTCGAGCCTGCTCCGCCATTCAACGAGGTCATGGCTGATCTTAAAGTTCAGTACCCCGTCCCCGCCTTCCCTCCGTAACCTTTAAATCCCTTACACTGAAGAAATAGATCTAATTCCCTCTTAATAGGGCTCAAAGAATTATGGACAACCCTTTCCATCTAACATATAGTATCTTTGACCCACTACCATCGAGAAGGAGGAACAGGAGCATCAAAATCGGGACTGCCTGGCTGGGGAATAGCTTCTTCCCATAGGTAGTGAGATGGATGAACAGTAATTATATCTATATGTGTGTGTAGCATGGTTCAGAGAAATGCTAATTCATCTTGTTTTATATGTACAGTCTGATGATAATAAACTTGAACTCTATCCAACTTTGACTCCCCTCTTTCCTCCTCCTTCTTGAGGTTGTGCCCATCCCATAGAGTGGTGAAGGAGGTCAGAGTGCTGGCCTTTTGCCCATGCCACTCCTCTCATTTCTCTGCCTGGGCTTGGTTGCACTTACCGTTTGTGCATTCTGCAAAGGTAGCCCATCTCCCAAAACAACCATTTCAGCAGATCACTACTTTGCAAGAGGCTGCATCATGCATGGGTACACCGCACAAATAGCTTGTTCCTGGTAAGTCATGCTCTTCTAGTTCATGCCGATCAAGATCCAAAATGGAGGCCCACCTTCGACTTCCTTCAGACTTGTCTCAATATTGTTTTGATGCCAGACACTACCCTTCTCCATCCACTTATCTTCCAAGCATGTGGGTGCAATCTATGCACAATCTGTATTCACTTCTTTTCTCATGTGATGAGGAAAAGGAATTATAGAGTTTAATTTGTAATGGATATTTATGTTCTTGGGAGTCATTATCTCAGAGGATCTTTCCTGGACCAAATACACTAATGGCATCGTGAAGAAAGCACATCAGTGCCTCTACTTCCTCAGGAGTTTGTGGAGGTCTGGGATGATATCGAAAACCCTGGTAAATTTCTGCAGATGTGTGGTGGAAAATGTTCTGACTGGATGCAGCACAATCTGGTTTGGGGACACCAATGCCCCTAAGCAGAAAGCCCTCCAAAAGGTAGTGGACTCAGCCCAGGACATCTCAGGAAAAACCCTCCCCACCATTGAGAACATCTACATGGAACACTGCCGTTGGAGAGCAGCAGCAATCATCAAGGATCCACACCATCCAGAACACACTCTGTTCTCACTGCTACCATCTGGAAAGGAGTATAGGTGTTACAAGACTCGCAACACCAGGTCCAGGAACAGCTGCTGCCCCTCCACCATCAGACTCCTCAACAACAAAATCCATCAGAGACTCATTTAAGGTCTTTTACTTTTGCACTTTATTGATTTTTTTTTCTCTCTGTATTACACAGTCAGTTTGTTTACATTTCTTTGTTTGTTTACACGTGTAGGTTGAGTACAGTTTTTTTTGCACTACCAATAAGGGGTCATTCCTGGTCTTCCCCCAGGAAAAAGAATCTCAGGATTGTAGGCAATGTCATGTACGCGCTCTGACAATAAATCTGAACTTCAAACTCTGAAGAGTGAAAAATAACCAGCATGTCTCAGTTCCTTCTCAAAAGCCCCGAAGCATTGTTGAACCTTCCCACTGTTTAATCTTCTGAGAAAAATTTTGCAAGCAAAGCTCTCTTCAGGTCATAAGCCACATCACCCAAGCAACATTTTCTCCACGCTGTATTGGATTCAGCTGACTTCAGCTGCAGTCGGTCGCATCATGTTTCACTTGTGAGATATGATAAGGCCTTCTGTTGCGTGATAGATTATCTTTATCTTGGTGTCTCTTCAGAATGTATGACTCTCACCTTAGGAAATTTGCCTTGATCATAGTCTCTCTCTCTGGCACAACATGGTAACTTTTGAAAAAAGTTAAATTCAGCCGTAAAGCACAGTAGCCGGCCCTCATCGAATTGCTTGATTTTGATATTGTTTTATGTGGCTTGATGCCATGTGATTGATAGCATTCCTATACTTGGGTTACCCCTGTGACTAAAGGAACTATCTAAGTAACTTGGAATTTCTGCCAGCATCTCAGGCTTGCTCAAGTAATTCTAATTAATTTCTATAACTGAAATGTATCCGTTTTATCCGTGTCATCACAAACTACAATTGTGTTGCAGTAATAAGGCATCATATACAAACAAACAGGAGAGGGAGATGCATTCAATTTGTCTGCTGGCACGCTGTCCAGACATGCCAGTAGATGTCAGGTTTCCTTTTCACATGGAGAGTGGTAGGTGCCTGGAACACGCTGCTGACGAGAAAGTGGTAGAATCAGCGTTGACAGGAACATTTAGGAGGCATTGTAGAAGGGAGTAGGAGGATGGGATTAGTTATATTGGCATCATGTATGTTGCGGACATAGTGGGGAAGTGTGGAGTGTTCTACAATCCACAGCTGATGGCTGTGCGGGACATAGCTGTTCAGTGCATAGTGGTATCTCTGAGTTTCAAAGTGCCTGTCAGTTTAATTCTCCATCCAGCTCTGACGCTGGGCTCTTTGCCAACAAAGCTAAGCGTATGGAACAAATCTAATTTTCCATCAAGGTAATGATGCAGCCCCTCGTGATCAGAACTGAATTCCACTATATCACTTAATCGACCTTTCCAGTTTGTATAAAGTGAGAGAGCAGAAATTCTGAGGGAATTTAATGGGTTGGGCAGCATTTCTGGAGACACGGGTAAGGTTGATGATCTCTCATTTTAGGATGCCATCTCACTAGGATACATATGTACATACAGTACAGTAACAGGCCATCCTGTCCCACATGTCCATACCACCCAATTGCATCCAATTAACCTACGACCCCAAGTATTTTTTGAAAGGTAGGAGGAAACTGGAGTCCCCGGGGAAGACCCACGCAGACACGGAGAGAATGTACAAACTCCTTACAGACAGCCCGGGATTCGAACCCCAGTCCTGATTGGTGGTGCTGTAAAGGGGTTGCACCAACTGTGTCACCCATGGACTGAACTTATGACTTTTTCCACAGTTTCTGCTTTTATTCAGATTATTATCCTCTGCAGTTTTTTTTATTGCTTTTGAATCCTCAGGCAGTCCTGATGTAACTCAGTTTTTTATCTTTTTCTGATACTTCCAGGCTTTCTCAGAATTCTGAATTCCTTTCTTTTTCAGATTTCCAGATTTGATCCTCTTCTTCTGTTTCCCCCTTACTTACACATCCCCTGAATAGACCATCTCTCATTAACGAACCATTGACAGCATATTTCATTCATACATACATACAGCACAGTAACAGGCCCTTTCGGCCCTCGAGCCCATGCTGCCCAGTTACATGCAATTAATCTACAACCTTGTATGTTTTGAAGGGTGGGTGGTAACCGGAACCCCCGGGGAAAACCCATGCAGACATGGAGAGATCGTACAAACTCTTTACAGGCAGCACCAGATTCGAACCCCAGTCCTGGTCGTTGGCGCTGTAACAACATTGTGCTAACTGCTGCACTAACTGTAACCCCATGCCCCAATTTCCTTTGACACTCATCTGTATCACTGATTTTCTCTTGCTTTCCCCATCATGGACATTCTGTTTGCTATTTCCATCCCTCTGCCTTCTCTGCAGGGTAAATCATGGCTGTTTTGTAAAGTTTCTGATGATGGGTCATTGATCTAAAAGATTAACTTAACCATTGTTTCTCTCTCAAACGATGCCATTGAGTATTTGAGTATGTGTTTTGTTCAGGAAAACAATGCTAATATGCTGCCAAGGAGCAAACCAATGGAAGTATTAAAGATGATGACTTCACAGTCATATCAAATAGATTCTGTAAGTGCCTTCATTGGGAAAAAGGTAGGTCAAATGAATGCAAGGCAGAAAGGCTGGCAGTCACTCTCATTGGAATGAAAAAGGTAGTAGCCTTGCTGTTACTTGGAAGGAAGCCATCAATTCACACACAAAGCTTGATCAAGATGACCTGATAGTTTAATTGACACTGGGCAAAAAATATCCCTGATGAAAGTACTTGAGGGTAAGATTGGTATGTCCTATTTGTCTCAGATGCAAGTGGCAGGGCAGTAAAGATGCAGAACAGCCTCTCTTGACCTGCCATGCACTGGAATCTTAGGATGCACCCATGCAGGAGAGGCTTGCCAAGTCAAGGGGGATACCAGTGGAGATAGATGACCAGAAAGGATTTCAAAGCAGTGAACTAAAGTGTGCGAGGGATGGTGGAAGAAGAGAAATTAAATGTCTTTGCTTTTTGAAACGTGATTGGAGGCAGACATTTTGTGAGACTGTACTTACAATCAACATTTTATGCCTGGAGTAACAGAGCCAGGGCCATGACGAAGGAATGTACTTGGGCCAGCACAAGGATGATAAACCAATAAAGTGATTAAGCCTTGGACAAGGAAATCAAACCACAACAGTTGACCTGATAAGGAGTATAAGAATGGACACCCCCATCCCTCTTCTTCCCCATCTCCTTCCCCTCTCTCTCTCTCTTCCCTTTTCCCTTTGTCTCTTTTCACAAAGCCAAAAATCAATTCTCACCTTTCCTCTTATCATATCTAATTAACACCCTTTGGCTGTTAAGTCTGGACTCCTCTCCCTCCTATTTTCCCCCTCTCCTCTCTTTTTTTTCTCTCCCTCTCTAGTCTTTAATCAAGATACTTGCCTGCATTTTGCTTATACCTTAAAGAAGGGCTCAGCAATATATCTTTACCTCCTATGGACACTGTGAGACTAGTTGAGTTCCTCTAGCATTTCTGCATGTTTTTAGTACAAGTCTGAAGAATTTGGGGGAAGGAGCAGCGAAAACTCTGGAGACCCACCATAGTGGAAGTGATTTACCCTATGTTGGAAATGCGGAGGTTTCCACGGGATAAAGAGAAGCACTTGGCCAGCGAAGGATCCTATTCCTGGGTATCAACTTTTCTATTCTTTGATTGTTTGGGGGAAAGTCAGAGAAACCTTAGTAGGTGCGCAAACTGATACCTAGTTTTGTATGATTTGCATGCTGGTTGCTGTTAACTGAATCAATGAAATTATCTGTTAGATTAATACAGATTCTCTCTGTGCTGAACCAATCATTCTTGACAGTAGAAAAGCAACAAGATAGATGGTATCTGGTTACACTCAGTTAACTATGTTGAGTTGGCCACATCATTCACATGCTCAATATCAAGACTCCTAGAACAGCTCTGACATGGGAAGAGATCATCAGGCAGATTCAACGATGTGCTCAAAGCCTCTTCAATGAAAAGCAGACTCCTTGGAATCTATCTCTCATAACTGTTGAAAAAGCATTTGGAATGGTAATAAGAATCTCATGGGAACATGCTGACATCCCTTTGTATTGCAGCAGAACTGAGGAATGCTAGTGTTTAAAAGTTAAAAGATTCCTTTTATTGTCATGTAATAATACATTAAAAATGTAATGTGGATGGTATACTTCAGATTTTGTCTGCCAGAAGGCAAAGTGTTGTCTTGAGCATTGCCCGCCACCCTTAACTCTAGGAGAAAGAGAAGCAAAAATGTTTCCTTTCGGAGACACTGAGTGTCCATTGATTTGCGCCCAATGCCTCTGCAGCCGCACAGACTTCAGTTCAAACTATCAGCAACTTGCGGTCCAGTTCCAAACCTCCTTAAGTGCCTGAGGCACTTTGTGAGTCCTTCTTGCCCTCACCACCCTCTCGACTCCCGGCTCCAATACCTGGTACCCATGAGCCAATTTCCAGCAGCCCGCAGACTGCTGTGAGTCCTTTGACCGAAAGTCGCCAACAGGCCGCAGCCAGTCTGGATTCTTCAAGCGCAGAGCCCCTCTCTGGTCCGCTGTCATGGTCACCTTCACTGCGGGGTTGTTTCCTAAGCTTCTCCTTTTCAACGCAGGGCGTTCTCCCCATTTCTGGTGCCCTGCGCTGACCATCGTCTCCCCAGGAGTCTACAAACCTGCATTCTATACTACCCACCACAAGCACAGCCATCTGTTACAGCACAGTGGTTACAACGCTGTGTGGCTTGGATCCACTCAAGCTGTTGTGTGTGTCAGTCCTGCCCAAGAAAACTAGGTAGAATTTGAGGAGCACTGAGAAGTCTGGAGCTCGTAGATAGAGGTCACAATAAGATAATTAGCTACGGTTCCAAAAGGTTGACCTTAAAGATAAAATATTGATAGTCTCTGCTCCATTAATTGAGAAGACAAGCGAAGGTCTGCTTGAGAAAAGAATGCAGAGAGGTGAATTATTCCCTCTATGAAAATAAGTGATCAGAATTTTTTGTCATTAAATTCAGTGTTTGCAGCAGCGTTGGAATGCAAACATTCATGTCATAACTATCTTACAACATTACTATAAAAAATTAAAATAGTAGTGTACGAAAAATAAGGCAGTGTCTTTGGTTCATTGATGATTCAGGAATCTGATGGCGGAGGGAAAGCATCTGTCCTTGTGCTGCTGAGTGCTTGTCTTTAGACTACTGTACCTTTTTCCCCAATGGTAGCAGAGTGAAGAGGGGGTGCTGGGGGGTCTTTGAGGATAGAGGCTGCTTTTTTAGGACATTGCCTCGTGCAGATGTCCGAGATAGGGTGAGGTCTGGTGCCTGTGATGTTGCAGGCTGACTTAACAACCCTCTGGAGTTTATTCTTGTCCTGAGACTTGGTGCCTCCACCAGGCAGTGATGCAGCCAGTCAGAATGCTCCCCGCAGTACACTTACGAATCTTCAGTGACATAACGAATCTCCTGACACTTCACAAAGTATAGCCACTGGCGAGTTTCCTTGGTGATTGCATCAACATGGAGGCTTCAGGACAGATCCTCAGAGATGGAGTAAATAGTAATGTACTGACATCAATTCAGATGAATTTTGAGGAGTCCTAAGTGAAAAAGACTAGATGAATTGGGCCATAATTTTTTAAAAACATTTTTTTAGTCATATAGAAGAGTAACAGCCCTCAAGGCGGCCGCGCGCCTGCGCCCTTTCTCGCACACTGGAGCCGGGACGGAAGTGATGCGTGGACAGGAAGGCAGCGCGGGAGTTGCGGGATGGTGATGGCGTGGGTGAGGTGTTGACGGCGGCAAGGACAGAGCCCACAACTCTGTGCTGCCCAATTTACACCCCCCTTAACACCGGCACATTTTTGAAGGGTAGAAGGAAACCAGAGCCAGCAGAAAAGACCCACGCAGGCAAGGCGAAAACGTACAAACTACTTACATACAGCGTGGGATTCAAGCACTGGTCCGGTCCCAATCATGGCACTGTAAAGCTTTGCACTAACTGCTATGCCAACCGCAAGATGAAAGAAATAATAATGCTGATGGCTCTGAATGGGGTTTAGACAGCCTCTTTAAGGAGCCAATGGTATTCTGTCTAAAATCCTACAACAGCAGGGTCTGACCCCAAGATGGCAGCGCCTGTGTTGGGCAACGGCCACAAGGGTTTGAAGAGTGTGGGGAAGCAGAGGACTGGTACAGGGCACCAGTAATGGGGAGAACACCCCCTCCCCCCATTGAGAAGGTGAAGCAGAGATGCCCCTAAGGACAGTGACCACAGTGGTGGACCCCCACAGACAGCTGGCAATGAGGTCAAAGGACTCACACAGGCTGTGGGCTACTGGAGACTTGGCTCATAAGAACTAGGTATCGGAATTAGGATTCGAGAGGGTGCCGAGGGTAAGAGGTGCTCCCGAAGGGCCTTGGGATGCCAAAGGCTTCCTCATTCTGTCGGAGGTTTGGATCTGGGCTCAGTTTGCTGATGGTTTGAACGGGAGAGTTAGGTGACTGGAGAGGCTGCAGAAGTACCGGAGGGAAATCCACGCACACTCAATGACTCTGAGGGGACTCTTTTCCTTCTCTTTCTCTGATTTGTAAAAAGGGCACCAGGAAATGCTAATGGTAAATCTTTATCTAATATGGCAGACTGAAGGAAATTTTGTCTAATATTACATTTCTGTTTTATTACATGATAATAGATAGTATCTGATCCAAACATCAGAATGTGGGTCAACATACGCAAAAGTTTTATTAGAGTCGAGGCCTACAGTTGATTGCATGGTGAATGGAGATACTGTATAATCTTCGCAGATGTGAAGTTGTGTGTTTTGGGAATACCAATGAAGAATATGGACCCCAGCATATTTAAGAATGTTCTGAGTGTTTTTCAAAACTTGGACCATTCTAGCATTAACAGTGTTAACCAGCCTATTTACTTCAGTCAGTTAGCATTTAAAGCAAATACTGCGGTACAATGGCGTGACACTCTGGGGTAGTCAGAATCAAATTCAAGTCAAGTTTATTTTCATCTGATTTCACAACCACAACCCTTCAAAACAGCGTTCTCCAGTCCTTGGTGCAAAAGAGGCAGACTCACAGCCAGACATAACACACACATACAAACAATACATCGGCAGGACAAGTATTCATATATAAATAAAATAAATACTGTTTCTTGAATATGAGAGTCTCGGTTGGCTATAGTGAGCAGTTCCTTTGGTCATTCAACATTCTTTCTGCCTGTGAGAAGAAGCTGTTCCTCAGCCTAGTGGTGCTGGTTCTGATACTCTTGCATCTCTTTCCTAACAGGAACAGCTGAAAGATGCTTTGTGCGAGGTGCAAGGGGCCCTAAATATTTTGTTCAGACAGTGATCCTGGTAGATCGCTGTAATGTTATGGCTTATTATTGTATGTACTGGCCAGTACAGGCATGGCCCCTCCTGATGACATCCTCTCCTAGACTCTTCCCCTGTGACCCAGGCCATAAAGGTCGAGTGGCCTCTTCCTTCCCTAGCTTGGATCTAGGCCAGCAAGTCTTGTGTGTAATAAAGCCTATCGTTCCCCTCAGTCTTTGTCTCCATGATTATCGGGTAGGGGGTGGAAAGAGGAAGCCTCTGCCACTTTATGGTCCCGCGGATTAACCTCCAATCCACTTCTTGCAGCAACTCTACCACGGTGCGATGCAGCCGTCCAGGGGGCTCTCGGATGAGCTCCTGTAAGAAGTTTGTGGTGATGGTGGCCAGTAGCCTTGCCCGTTTCAGTTTTCTCAGGAACTACATTCGTGCCTTCCTGACAAAGGAGGAGGTGTGTGTCCAAGGTAGGTCACTCGTAAGTGGGCTGCCAGCTTGACAGTTTGCTGTGCACTTGGAGAAACCTGATTTGTCCCTTCACTGGCTGGCAGGACCATGCCAGGCCAACCTCCACCTTCAATGACCTCACTCTGAAGGTAGCAATCAGTGGTGAAATTGTCAGCGAAGGGCTAATTTATTGCAAAGTTCATTACCAGTCGTTTACAGGCAACATGTCGGTGCATTCCCTTCCGTGACTACGAAGACCCGAAGTATAAAAGAGGATGTCATTTTATTCTGGAACTGATATCATCTGCAAAAATAGCTGGTGACGAATCGGTGCAATAAACAAGCTGAGCTGATGGGCATTGGGGCAGATCCAGGATCCGACCATTGTGACGCAAGTTGAGTGACAGGCGGCACCACGCTGACGCAGGGTCGCGGCCGCGCGCCTGCGCCCTTTCTCGCACACTGGAGCCGGGCCGGAAGTGATGCGCGGACAGGAAGCCGGCGCGGGAGTTGCGGGATGGTGATGGCGTGGGTGAGGTGTTGACGGCGGCAAGGACAGAGCTTCGCGTCGGAGATGTGTAGGTGAGGAACCGTCGGGAGCTTGGGGGGTGCGTGTGAGGTTGTGGGGGGGATCGCCCCGCCTCCCGTTGCCGGTCAGGGTCGCCCCGCCTCCCGTAACCGGTCAGGGTCGCCACGTCGTCGAGCGCGGGGTGGGTGGGGGTATTACCGTGCACCCGGCGTGGCTGTTCCGATCCTTCGGGACATGAGCCGGGGGGGGGGGGGGGGTGGAGGAAAGGGGGGGGGGGGAGTTCAACCCTTTCGTGAACTCGGGCAGCCTGCGAGACCAACGTGATTGTGCGCAGGCCGGGGGATGGGGCAGGGAGAAAGACCTGTCCGGAGGGACGCTCCGTTCGGAGAGGACCCGCCCTTCACACGAGCGGCGATTGGTCGCTGCTTGCCGGCGAGCGTCCCATTGGCTGTCTCGTCTGTCAATGAGAGCTGTGCCGCCTGAACTTGGACGACTTGTCAGTCCAAGACGCGGTCCCGAGACGGATCAGCCTCCGCAGCACAAATCTGCTGTTTTGCAATGAAGGTGAATGCATTGATCCGTACCGGTTCATTTCTGGCTCACTGAGGTCCAATCTCTCGACTGGTCCAGTGCTTAAAGTTGTACCAGTGACATTTTGCAAAAGTGTTGGCTGGCCTTAGTCGACGACTTTTGTTTATCTACTCTTTCAATCGGAAACTAGTCAAGTAGCAGACTTCATAGCCTAAACCAACCAGTTTAGAACCTACAGAAAGGCACAGGATTCCTCTCGGGGGAAAAAAAAGTATCCTGTATTCCAGCATATCATTAAATCTAATTGCCCAAGATGAGTCCTTTGTGAGTAGAACACTGCATTTTGTTTATTTGTATTCAGTTTGAACCTTTCGTGTGAGCTTGAGAGTAAGTTGCTTCTGGTTCCGAGGTCATGGCCGGTGTATGCAGCTCTTTAAATGCTTTTCACACTCAGAACACAGCAGCAGTTTGAATCCTTGGATTTCAGTTTTCTGAATCAATTTATAGCAATTACTTTATATTAATTAATAAGGAGGGGGAAGTTGATTCAGTCATTTTACTTGCATACAAGATTTGAAGAATTACATGGTATACATTCTGAGTTTTGGTTTGATTAGCATGCCATATCAATTGTAACAGATGCTCTGTTAAAGCTATTCAAACATAATCCAATTTCCTTACTTGACATCAATAGTGTTATAAGTAAAATTCTTTGATTGCTTCCAGTTCATCCATTCTTGTATATCAATTTTAACCTGCAGGTGATCATCATGTTATTGCTAGGAATATTTGCATATATCAGCTCTGTGATTCTATTTACAGGGATACTACCCAGCGTTCACATTCAGAATATTTCTTTGTTTTTCAATATAGCATGACAATTGCTCTCCTTGTTACTGAATGAGCTGAGAGGTAAATGTAATAACTAATAATCAATATACCGAGAGCACTTCGTATTGCCTTCCTGTTCCCAGTTCGGCTGTAATCTTTTCTAAATACTTCTAACAATGGTTGTACATAGAAGTAGAATATTACAGCACAGTATAGGCCCTTTGGCCTGTGATATGCCTACCTATGTAAACTACTCCACAACAATCTAATCCGTCACACCATTTATTTTTCTGGCATCTGAGAGTCTTTTCAATGTGACTTTGAGTTGGTTGAACAATTTGTGTGAGATATTACCTCTTTTTTTGTTGTTGTTTCATTGTAATTTAAGTACCATAGAGATAATTTGTAAATTAACTTTTGGAAATTATTTGGATAGGTGAAAAGCACAAACTTTCCAGAGTTAATGAGCAGTTAATATGGGAAGTGATGAAAATGACTAGTTTTAGGATTATGATCTGGTTTAAGTAGTATGTTTGCAAAGCATAAAGTTAGGTAGAGTTTTCAAAGTTCATACTTTTCAGTCATGTCACCTGAGTTTGGTGTATTCATGGGAGAGAATATGTTAATGGTTCAAGCCTGAAATGTTGATTAGGCATCTTTATCTTTGCTATAGTGTCTGACCTCCTGATTTCCTCCAGCGTTGCATTTTTACTTCTATCATAGTGTCTGCAGAATTGTCTTTTACTCCTTTGATGTATTTGGGTCTACCTTCTTGTCCTGCAGAGCCCCCACTTTTCATGTTTCAATTGTGATAAACAAGTACGTAATTAAGGTCACAGCAGATAATTCAGTTGTGTATATCATTCAGTGGAAAATGAAACAAAATAATACTGAGTTTAATTGATAAAGAAAAGATAACTACTGCTCAAAAGTCATAAGGAATGCTTTGATTCATAAGAGTTCTGATGAATATTGACAAATAAATTAATGGATCAAGTGCAAGTCCATTTGAAGTTTTAATTGCATGCTGGTATGGAGACCATACCTTGCATGGTTTCGTAACTGTACCTATGTGTAAAGTGTGGTAAAACTGGAATTCATATTGAGAAGCTTGCCACTGTTGGTTTAGATAGATTCTGTGGAAATTGCATGTAAATAATTTGTCTTGTGAAACACGAAGTAGTGTTTATTGTGATATCTAGAGGGATTTTGTATGAGAAGAGTAAATTGCCTTGCATTTAGTAAATGAATGACTTTTTTTCAAGTTATTGGTTATGTTAAAATATTAGGGTGGTACGGTTGGTGTAGCAGTTACAACGCCAGAGATCGGGATGGGGTTCGAATCCTGCGCTGTCCATAAGGAGTTTGTACGTTCTCCCTGTGTCTGCGTGGGATTTCCCTAGGGCTCCGGTTTCTTCCCACTGTTCAAAACGTACCAGGGGTGTAGGTTAATAGGGTGTAAATTGGGCAGCACGGACTCATGGACTGAAATGACCTGTAACTGTGCTGTATGTCTAAAGTTA
Organism: Narcine bancroftii; assembly: GCF_036971445.1. NCBI lineage: Eukaryota > Metazoa > Chordata > Chondrichthyes > Torpediniformes > Narcinidae > Narcine > Narcine bancroftii. Next base: position 347,002,288 of record NC_091471.1, read on the forward strand.
AAGTTACCCATTTCTCCAATTTCAATTTATCCATTTGACCACTTGTAGACTATTTGGCTGACTTCCACAGTACATTCAGATAAGATCAGCAAAGGTCACCTAATGTTGGAACTTTCTTGCACACTGTCTTTTATAAAAACACATTTTATGATTGGAACTAAAAAAGATTTCAGTTACTCCTCTAGAGTTGTGTGTGATTTTTGTAAAAGATTTATTTTTATCATGTTGTAGCGGGGACGCTCAATGTTAAAGAAAGAAGACTCTCACATGAAGGGAGTGTAATCGACACTGACTTCATTGGGCTGCAGCTCTGCCTTTTATAGGCAGCCGGCCGCATCACCACTGGGTCATGGCTTGAGCGGGACTGGCTGCTGATTGGCTGTCCCAGATGCGCAGGCCCGGATTGGACCCACTGCAATCTGCTGGCGGTGAATGGTCGATTCGACCACTATTCCTGTGGTCTTTGGGAGTGAGTACTGTTTGCTCGATCACCGTGTTCAACGGCCATTTCCTGTGTCGGCCTGCTACAGTCTCAACTTTGAGCATTCTTGCATTTCTCTAAATGAGCTCTTAGGCCCATTGAGCCTAATAAGTGATTTGGCCTAATTGTACCCTGTGCATAGTGAGAATTGGATGCCATTTGGACATGGGCTAATAAGTGGCAAGTCACACTTGCATCACAGAAGTGTCAGGTAGTGACATTCCCTAACAATGGCCTAACCATTCTCCCAGCACTTCTCATTGATGTTCAGTGGCATCGCCATTATTGATTCCCCTCCATTGCTGTGAAATTCAACCAGATTAGAGAGTAATAACTGTAAGGAGAAGTTGGGCAAAATTAAATTGTTTTCTCTGGAGTGTTGGAGGCTAAGGGGTAACCCAGAGATATAATAGCTAGTTGGTCATTTTCATATGGTGGAATATCAAATATTAGAGGATGTAGCTGTAATGTAGTTTTTAAAGGATCTTTGCAAGGGACCAATGCTGGTAAAGTGTCCAGCATCCTGATTTCAAAATGTTGCCGTTCCCACATTGACTCTGGGTCTCAACCCTAGATTGCACTGCCCAGTAGCTCTGCAGTGTTTGAAGAAGACAACTTGCCATTAACTCCTTAAGGACACTTAAATACAGGAATTCAATGCAGAACTCACCTCAGGATAGGTTCCTGGGGTTAAAAAAAAAACATGAAAGTGTGGTTTAACCTCCACCTGGAAGAAACTATTGTCAAATACTTGCTCCTGGCCAATTGAGGCAGATTCTTTGAACTTTCATTGCTTTCTCCCCAAGTAACATGGACAATTGTTAAGGCAGTATACAAAAGTGCTGGAGAAACTCAGCAGGTCATATAACGTCCATTAAAGTGATTTTTTTTCCCTTGTGATTAAGTTACATTTCAGTATGCACAGCCTTCTGTAATGATTTATTGAAAAAGAGAACAGTTCAATACTAATTACCCTCCTCTGCAGAGTTAAGTGATGAATATCTCAGCTGGAAAGTGTAGATGATTAAAGTTGTCAAGTGTTCATATTAAGTGGAAATCTTTAAATCCGTGTGTGTAACAGATTAATAATTTTTAATAAGTTGTAAATCTTGTATCTGAATTTGAATTAAATTTAGTGTATATTTTGTTAATAAGCTGGATTAAAAAGTCACTTGGAAAATACTGTAATATCACAAATTCTTCAGTAAAGTTTGGCCTTTCAAGACTTTTTAAAACATTCCAATGTGTAAACCTTACTTTGTGGTAGAATCTCTTCACCCTGCCTTCCCTCCCTCAAACCCCCATGTATTTTGTATTCCATCCTGCTTCTGAGTAAGTTCATAGTCACAAAACAATATGGGTACAGTGTAGAGACTTGCACCTAATACTGCTTCACTAAGATGGCAACTGATTCTACCTTCCTACTATAATTAAATATAACTTTATTTTCTTTATACTTAAAAAAAATATTGTTTTGGACATTCTAATAGCTAAATATGCATTGCATCATCAAATTCCAAAGATTTACAAACTTTTAGGGGAAGAAATGTTTTCCCTTCATCTCCATCTTGTATGCCTAACCCTATTTTTCAATAAGTGGGTCATTGTAGTTCTTCCCATAGCATCAATCCTGTGCAATTTATTCAAAATTGTGAAATTAATGCAATTTATTTTCTAAAACTTTGTTGATACAGTATTTGGATTGTCTTCCACACTCACATTTAACAGTAACATACATGTAATAATGACCTATTAGTACATTGCTAAATCTAACAGCATTTCAGATCTTGAAAGAAGCAAGGTGCAAAGCATCCTCTCATTACTAATGGGATAATTGTGTGTTTATTATAAAATGGTTTGCAATCACTCTGGCAATGGGTGGCACAGTTAGTGTAGCAGTTAGTGCAAAATTATTTCAGTGAGTGACCTGGAGTCGAATCCAGAATTGTAAGGCGTTTGTATGTTCTCCCCAGGTCTGCGTAGGCTTCCTCCCATCATTCAAAACATGCGGGAGTTGTAGCTTAATTGGATATTTGGATGCCATGGGCTCATGGGAAGAGTGGCATGTTTGGCATAGCGGTTAGCACCAACGATCAAGACTGGGGTTCAAATTCTGTACTCTGTAAGGAATTTGTTCATTCTCCCTGTGGGTTTTCCCCAGGGGCTCTGGTTTCCTCCCAGTGTTCAAATTGTCTATCTTTTTCCTTAAAAAAAACTTTTAAAATTTAAAGAGCCTCCTACTGTGTTGTACGTCTAAATTAAAATTGTTTGCAGAATTATTGAATGACACAGTAAAGAACTAAACTATTTGGTCCTGTGTAACTGGCTTTTTTGCTTATTCCTTGTCTTTCTTCTCAACCATTTAAGTACCTTATTTTATGAATTTAACAGTAAGTCTGTTTCACTCCCCTTTTTGAGCATTCCTGATCATAACAACTCACTACCTAGACAAAAAAGATTCCAATAGAAAAATGGAATTGTTTCTGGAGTCCAAATGCCTTGGAAAGAACTAATTAAAGCTCTTCATTATTGTTAGTTTGAACTGAAGAGTATTAGATCCATCAATTGAAATATTAAATTTATGAGCTAATGTTATTTCAAAATTACAGTATAAACTAAGGTGTAAATTGTGGTTAAAATGTATTGTGCCTTGCAACTTTTAAAGTGTTACATTTTGAATGTCAACTTAATTGTCAAATTAGTTATGACTGTAATTGCATTAAGAAATTAGCAAATCAGTGATGCATTATTAGATTTATTGCAGTTGGGATTTAAAGATGTTGCCAGATGGCTTGCAACAGAGGAGGCACTGAAAACAAATTTAAACTGATTATATGGATGAAAACCAGCTACATCAGCAGATTTTGAGCAAAAGAGTTTAATGAAAGATCTAGCCTATATTGAAAATTAATGGTGTGTAAATTGCTTGGTGAAATGATTGTTCAATAAAAAAAGATGAAGCATCACCGATTCCTCTTGACATCAATGTAGATGATCTAATGAGAGCAAGCAAATAATATGTGTGATCTTACCATATATGGAAAAGTTGAATAATTATTCAAGGTTGAAGATGACTTATCACCTGGCTTTCTTCTAATTATCCATTTCTCCAAGGAAAATATTTCTCCAAGCACTGAAGCCTACAATAAATTAATACAATTATGTTTTTTGAATGTTTCATTATTGATTTTCAAAGACTTGTGTAGATTCAGATAACAATACGCATGTATAACATAGAGAGTCCATTTATCCTCGCCCTACCCCCTCCCTTCCATGCCCCCTAATACAACCGAGAATAAACTTATTTAAATTAAACAAATGCAAAAAGACATAAATGCCAGTGAGATCAACGACCCTTGCGAAAAATTAAATAAAAAACAGAAAAACCCCAGTTACTTAAATAAAAAAATTACATAATTGTGGATCCCAGAGGTACTGGCGAGGGGGGGGGGGGGGGGTGGAAATGAGGGCATGTCATCTGCACCACGTCCCATTTCTTAGATCCTAATTGTTTTATTTCCTTTATTCTGAAGGGGTGAAATTATATCTGTGTACCTATATGTTTCAGATAAGGTTGGTGGCCACACTCTAACAAATTTGTCATATTTTCTCCCTCTATATTCATAGCACTTACAGTATATGGAATCGGTCCTTCCATTGATTACCTTCCCCACCCCCCCCCCCTTATTTATATTAAACCCTGAGATGGTGGCAGTGTTTTTGCATAGTCCATTGCCACCCCAGGGTCTATTTAATATATATTTAAAAAAATTCTCCTCTCCTGCCCTTATTACCTTTAGAGTTGCTGGGTGAAGGAGGGTATAGTCAATTTTTTCTGTCTAAGATTTTAAAACTAGATCAGATTCTCTTCTGTATCTTAATAGTGCTGCTCTAATGTCCAGATAAAAGAGAATTTTCACTCTTTCATATGCTGCTGGACCCCCTCTTTCCCTTGCTCCCAAAGCTACCATTTGTAAAATTCACTAGCGAATGAATCTAACCAGGACAGAGCCGGGTCGTTGATTTCAATCTGGGTGGAGGGGGAGGGAGGAGGGGGGAGAGACTAGTGGGCTCCTTTTTCCAAATCTTCCCCATTTTTTTTTCCCTCCCCAGCACCTCTGGGATCCACAATTATGTATTTTTTTGAAATTTATGTACTTTACTAATGTCAAATTACATGTTGCCATTCTTTGAGCCCTGTAGAGATAATTCTCCACATGGCCACAAACTGCCCAATATTCTACAACTCATCTTCACACCAGCATTTTAATTTGTGATGTGAGAAGAAACCAGAGCACTGTGAGGAAACACACAGGGAGGAGAGTCTATGCAAAAGCTGCCCTCAGTACAAATCACGAAAGATTATGTTTGAGTTAATAAGCCCATAAATTACCAAACAAAGCTCTGAGGTTAATTAAAAAGATAGAACTAAACAGAAAAGGAGTTATAGTAAACTGGCTGGATTTTAGACGAATTTAATTATTTGTGCATATTACAAAAATTATCTTGAGATACTGGAGAAGGTGCAAAATAAAATAATTTTAGAAGAAAGTGATACAGTTGTTGAAAAAAAATTGAACGGGGTTGGCCCCTCATCTTCAAAAACTGAGGGTCACTATGAAATGTCAATACGATCATGGAAGGTTTTGATGAGGTATATGTCAAAAAAAATGTTTCTTTTAGAGGCATCACCAAAATAGATTTTAAAAGTTATTTTAATTGTGTTTAATTTGGTCCTCTGCTCCTCCATGGGCTCTTACTGCATGGTCATTATGCCAATTGAATGGGGTGGGTGGTGTTTTTTTTTCTGTTGAACAACCCATAGAGGTTCATGCCCAAGATGGTGATGCCCATGTTGGGAAACCCAAATCATGGGGGGTTGCAGCCTCAAGGGGAGCAGCAGATTGGTGCAGGGCACCAGAGCAGGAAAACATCACCCTGCTTTGGAGAAGACCACAGAAGTTGACCAGAAAGTAGCTCAGCAACCAATGGAACCTCACCGGGCTGCTGGAGACTGGCTAGTGGGTGCTGATGGCGAGCAGCCCCCCTCCTCCCAAATGGTGTCAGGTGCTGACAGCTTCATATTGGAGGTTCAGAGCCGAGAGCCTAGGAGGGTGACCTGGATGTCTGCTGGAACAGATGGGAGGCCGTGTAGTTATGGATGCAGCAGCATCAGATGAGGTGGCTGGATCCACATTAACTCTGAAGGGATTTTCTTTTGCTTTCTTCCCCTTTTTGGTTGAGGTGATGGATTAGTGGCACCTCTTTGTGTGCCTTTACAGGCAAACAAGTACATCACAATGAAGGAGCCTTGGAGCTAGTAATGTCTTTGAATGTCATTCAAAGATGGTTAGATTCTAGCTTGTTGGAGCCATCCAAAATAATGACTAGAATATTATTTCCCCTTTTCAACTTGTGTTTGAGCATGCTGCAACGGACATGAATTGTTTCATTATCTCAGTGGTTGTGAATAGAACGGATTAATATGTGCTATGGGATCATTATTGAACTTATTAATTCAGAGAGGGCCTTCAGCTCAATTCAGTATGGATTGAGCTGAAGGCATACCCCTAAGAAACTGCTATGGTGAATTTCTGCTGGGAAAAAAATGTCTCCAGCCAATGAAGAATCATTCTTCCTCAGACTTGAGAGCCAGTGAAACCATTTAATACAGAACTTGATCTAATATGGTCTTGAAGTCAAGGTTCATCATTCTTGTTTCTTTTCTGGAATTCAACTCCTTCGTCATTATTTGGACCCATGATGTCAGTTCTAAAGCTCTGGCTGTTGGAGAGCCAAATCTAAGTGTCAGTGAGTGAGATATTGGAGAGTAAGTGGTAGTTGTTATTGTTTCTCACAGCACCTTGCACTAATATGAGCATAGACTGATGGGGCGCTGATAGGGCAGAAACATTGGGATGGCACTAATCACACACTGATCCCATTTCTGTCTTCAGTCTTTGGGAATTTCATTTCATGAAACTTGGTAAATTTAATGTAATGTGTTGACTTGCTTTTAATTTTAGCAATTTTATACGAGCTATTTTACCATATTTTTTAAAAAGTTGTATGTTTTATAAAATATATTTTTGTTCTTTGTTTCAGCAATTATTTTGAGCTGAAATTATTAAATGTTCTCTTGCTCTTTTAGGCCCATTTCAACATGGATGAGGAAAACCCAGAATTTGCAACCCCAGAAGAAAAAATTAAATATTGGAAAGACTTGGCCCTGAAATATAAGAAAAGGTTCGTATTGGTTGCTCACCTGAACAGGCGTTATTAGGCGGTCACATTATTATTCTTGGGTAGATGGCATGGATCTTTCTAAATGCACACTGACGTGATGCATGTTGTAGAAGAGTTTTCCTCAACTGTTATAGAAATTTAATTACATCTTTTGTTGGCGTTGTAATAAAGTATATTAAGGAAGCACATGGAGCAGCTCAGCCATAAGTATGAGAAATCTGTGTTGAGGATTGGGACAGAAAGGTGTTGCTTGAATATTTGCATTTACATTAAGTAAATATCCTGTGGGTTTCGGGGAAGGAAATACTATTATATGTTGCATTAGCATTGGATAAATAAATTTAAATATAACTGTTCAGAAAAATGTGGGTCAGTGTATTTTTGTTCCTGGATATAACTGAAGTACTGAATGCATTTCGAGTCCTGAGGAAATGATTGTGTGTGGTTTTGAGGGTTGGTGCATATATGAAGTTTTTTAATGTTTTCAGATCTTCATCTCCAGTGCAAGAAAAAGATTAATATAATTTAATATCTTGGTTAGATTTTTCTCTCTGAAATTTTCAGTTGTTAAGCTACCATTGTAAATATTCTGTATTTGCATAGTAAAATCTTTTTTCACCTTGTATATGACATTCATACAGTGATTATCTGGAAAATGCAACTTGCCCCATTGAAAGCAGAATTTAAATCTGGCTAGTTAACATTAAAAAATGTGATTAATTTTGTTCTTGGGATGGAAACTGGAATGAGATCAATGTTGAAGAATCAAGTTGGAAAACTGGAAAGGTTTCCATGACTTAGGATTGTTGTTTTTTAATAAAGGGAAACTGAAGTGGATGTTTGGCATAATATAAAGTGAAGTTGTTTGCTTTGTTGGATTTGTGTTGAAGGTGGGCAGAGAGAGCATCTTGAAAAGGGAGGTGATGCCAGTATGTGTTACAATGACATCTGAAGGTGTAAGATGAATTTTTGTATATCCATTGCATTCTTGGGATGTTGTGTCCTGTAATAGAAACTTTGATTTTAAAGACAATCAAGCATGGCATCTCTAAATCATACTTCCAGAATTACAAAAAGAAAATTAGCATTCAGAAATTCCAATTCTTCGTCCACCCCCCCCCCCCCCAAAACGTTGGAGGGCACGTTTAACGTAGTGGTTTTAACGCTGTTACAGCATCAGTAAATGGGGTTTGAATCCGGCACTGTCTGTAAGGAGTTTGTAGGTTCTCTCTGAGTGCTCCTGTTTCTTCCCAACCTTCAAAACATGCAGGAGTAAGTCAGCTGGGTGTAATTGGGTGGCTTGGGCTTGTGGGCCAAAAAGGGCATGTTACTGTGCTGCATGTCTTAAAAAAAATTTTTTTTAATGTATGATTAACAGCAGTAATGAAGCTCTATCTCGAGACTAAATCACAAACTGTGATTGCTTTGAGGTAGGGAAAGCAAGTTAGTTGAATTGTGATTCAGGGAATTCCAAAAAAGTAAGGAAGATGTAGTTGGATCCTTTTTTACCTTGGTGGTTAAGGGTGGCACAGTTGGTACAGTGGTTAATGCATTGCCTTTACAATCCCAACAATCAGGACGGGACCGGAGTTTGTAGGTTCTCCCTTTGTTTGCGTTGGTTTTCCCTGGGGGCTCCGGTTTCCTCCCACCATTCAAAACGTAGTGGGGTTGTAGGTTAATGGGGTGTTATACCCATTTACCAATGATACCATGGTAGTGGGTTGTGTAAAGGAAGGGGATGAGCCAGCATACAGGATGGAGATTGAAAACTTGGCTGAATGGTGCCCCAAAAACAACATTGTACTCAATGTTACCAAAACTAAGGAGCTGATGACCTCAGGAAAGGAAAGCCAGAAGCATACAATCTGAGATGGAGAGGGTGGGCACATTTAGGTTCTTCGGCTATTTTTACGGATCTTTCCTGGACCCAAAACACCAATGACATCATGAAAAAAGCACGTCAGTGCTTCTACTTCCTTAGTTTGTGGAGGTTTGGTATGACATCAGAAATCCTGGAAAACATCAACAGATGTTCAGTGACAAGGGTGCTAACCAGCTGCACCATGGTCTGGTATGGGAACACTAATACCTCTGAGCACAGCCCAGGATATTAGAGGCAAGACCCTCCCCATTATTGAATACATCTATAGGGAACGCTGCCGTTGGAGAGCAGCAGCAATCATCAAAGACCCACACCACACAGCACATGCTCTGGTCTCACTGCTGCCATCATGAAAGAGGTACAGGTGCCACAAGACAGGTTCGTGAACAGTTGCTACCCCTCTACCATCAGACTCCCCAACAACAAACTCAATCAGGGGCAAATTTAAGGACTCTTACTTTGCTCTTCCTGTAGTGGACAGTCAGTTAGTTTACATTTGTTATCTATTTACATTTTTGATTGTTTACATGTTCACACTGTGTACAGTTTATTTTTTTGAACTACCAATTAGTGGTAATTCTGCTGCACCCACAGGAAAAAAGGAATCTCAGGGTTGTATGTAAATGTCATGTATGTACTCTGACAATAAATCTGAAATCTGAAATCTGATCTGAAATCTAAATTGGGCAGCCTGGACGTGGGCCGAAATGGCCTGTTACTGATCTGCATGTCTAAATTTTTAAAAAATATATCTGATTTTAAAAAGTGACTGTCCCATGCAGTTGGTTCTTAAGACATTGTGGAGATTGGAAAAGATTTGGGAACCGAAACTTTGGACTGTGACAATGTGTAGCATGCATTAATTCACATTTAAGTGAACTTGATAATGAAACTCTTATTGAAATGAATCAACAATGTTTATCTGAAGATGTGCTGCAAAATGAAGATGTTAATGAAGGGCCAACAAAATAATTCGCCTTAGAGGAATTATCAGCGTTTATTGGAAAAATCAATGATGCTTGTGATTACCTTAAGGATGTTGAACCAAACGTCGAGAAAAGCATTAGAGTTCGGCAAGAATTATAAAATGCTATTCGATGTTATAAAGATTATATATAATGAAAAAAAGACTAAAGAAATCCAAACTACATTAGACAAATATTTTCTTAAATAAACGATGTTCACTTATTGCTAATAAAGATCAGATTTGTATATCCCTTTTATTCTTCTTTGGCTTGGCTTCGCGGACGAAGATTTATGGAGGGGGTAAAAGTCCACGTCAGCTGCAGGCTCGTTTGTGGCTGACAAGTCCGATGCGGGACAGGCAAACACGGTTGCAGCGGCTGCAGGGGAAAATTGGTTGGTTGGGGTTGGGTGTTGGGTTTTTCCTCCTTTGTCTTTTGTCAGTGAGGTGGGCTCTGCGGTCTTCTTCAAAGGAGGTTGCTGCCCGTCAAACTGTGAGGCGCCAAGATGCACGGTTTGAGGCGATATCAGCCCACTGGCGGTGGTCAATCCCTTTTGACCATCCCTTTTATAGGATGGAATGTATTACATTATAATAGTGCTTTGTACAGTGTGGTTTTCCATAACACTGAACTTGCTTGGGACAAATTAATTGTGTTATACAGGGAATGCCTGTTGTATGTTCTCAGTACGTAGTTGTATCATTTAAACTACTTTGAGGTATTTTGTAAATTTTCTGAAAGTATTTTTTAATTGGCATGAGGTGTGGACAGTCTGCTTCTGACAGGGGTGTTGTTTGATATTAATTTTTCACTGGTACTTGGGTTTGTGGTAAAATGTTTGTCTCCTTTTTCAAGCAAATTGACACATGTCAGTTTAAGATTTAAGCTTCCATCAATAAATTAAATCCTTTAAATTAATTTTGCATTAGAAACCTATATATTGTATATGGAATTTATTGGCTGAAAAACAACCAATAATATTGAGTATGCCTATCTGGATTTTAATTTTAATTGTGAGGTGATTCAACAGTCACTAAGCTTTAAATGTTATTGAATGGATTGCTGTAGATTATAAAAGCATGCCACTTTTATATATAGTGCATTATGATTGGGAGGCTGATTCCATCAAGAAAAATCTGGGCCAACCCATTTTATCTGTGCTTAATATGGAAGGTTAGCTTTAGCTACTAGAAATCACTGCTCTAGTGTTATCAGCATGAACCGAGTGGGCAGAGATGGCTTTGTTTAAAGCTAACATTACTGATGGGTTTAATGTTACTTCTTGCTTATTCCCTAGCTTAGGTTTCAGGAGAATATCTTTGCTGCCAGCTGGCCACAATCACCAAATGAGGAGTTGACCATTCAAAGCATGAAGAAATCCTTCACCTTTTGAAAATTTGAAATTCTCTGCCCAGGAGGCCTGTAGAAGCTCAGTTGCTCAAGATGTTCAATAGATTTCTAGAAGTCAACAGATATGGATTGATGCAGGAAAGTGGATCTAAAAGATGAGACGTGCTCTAATTGAATGGTGAACCAGGCACAAGGGATCTACTTCATTTCTTAGTTGTCAGGCCCTTAATAATCCTAATGGATTGTAGACTGTTAGATATGTTAATACATGATTAAGTTGTAACATTAATGGATAATTTATAGAAAATATCAGAAATATACATAGATCAATTTAGTACATAGATCTCATGGTGTGCAGATTGGAAAAGAGATTGCATTGGCCTATAGATTCAGGGTTTGAGATGAGGCTCTTTCTAATTCTGTAATTTGCTTAGCATTTTTAATGAATGTACAGATTTGTATAAAATTGAGCTCAGATCAGTTATTATTCAGCATACCTCAACACTTCTAGAGGTATAACCTTGAGTGAATTGACAGTAAATTTTTTTTGTGTGTGTGTGTGACTAATTGGAACTGCTTAGAAACAATGATCCACTGTACTTTATCTTCCTGTCCGGATTGTGAGAGACTCTTAAAGGGAGTGTGTTGTAATTTTTTTTCCTATATAGATGGAAAATTCAAATGTTTCCACTATATTTGTTCTCAATTATCCCTTTCTCCTTCATTGAAAGATTCATTTAAGTACATTGCCAATTCAAAATTCTTTTGTCCATGAAAGATGCAGAATGTTACTTTTGCCAGCACAGATATCCATAAGTGCAGTTTCTAGCAAGGCCGACAGGATAGATCTCTAAAACTCTGCTAATACAGTATCTTCGGGATCTTGCTGTCGAAGAAGCAAAGTTTCTGTTGCTTATAAATTTTAATAATATTCCAACACATAATTCACTCTTTAAGAAGGAATTTTCTGCATTTTTTCATAGAACCTGTAGATTAAGTTCCAGATAGCGGGATATTCCTATGCCATATCTTCACCTCATAATCCAGCCCTTCCTATTGAAGTAGCAATTCATTTATACTTCCTCCAGTTTAGTGCACTGAAATTGGTGATTAAAATCCACTCTCTACGTTGCAGAATCTAAATGCAGGTTTGTGAGCCTATGTTGAACAGCTCCAAACTGAGGTGGATTCTTAGGCTTCCAAGTTCTTCATTTCCCCCTCCACACACCACCCCCATTCCCCCACCTCTCTGGCTTTTGACTTTCCACATTCTTCTAATTAAATCCAATGCAAGTGAGGTTGAGGACAACCATTGAGGCATGTGGCACCTCTCAGGACTCAATATTGAATTCAGAAAACCAGCCTTTTTTTTTTGTTCATCAGAACTGACCAATTCTAACACAAGGTCGTCAACTGTAACGTCAACTTCGTTTATTTTTTATATCTAACAGCAGCAACTGGTTTTATTTCTCTCCTCTGCCTTTTCATCTCTCTATTTGTACTTCCTCCAGGTAGATCAGCTATAATTTACAAGCATTTACCATCCTCTCTGAAATGGCACCAATGCTGGTCTCCATTCTATTAAGGACATTCCCTTTGTTCTCCCCACCCCTCATCCTTGGTAATTTCAAATGTATTTGATTCTCTCCTAATTCTGAAGAAAAAGCAATTGAAATGTTAACTCTCTCGACAGGTGTGCCCGATCAGCTGAACATCCTCAGGATTTTTTATAATACTACTACAAGATATTTTACCATGGAAGTAATTTGTGCCAATACTTTCCAGAAGTTTAAAAAAAAAGGTCAATAATGAAAACTTGAAGTAAAATTAAACAGAAGATGCCTGAAATATTCAGCAGGCCGGTAATATCCTATGGAAAGGAAACCCCTCACTTTGCTTCTTCACTTTAGAAGTCATTTTTAAAATTTTCATAATAATCTTCACTACTTCAAATCAATGGGGGAGTGGCGACCAACTATCGTTTAACTGTTGCTATCTTGACGCTATCGCCTAGTTTGAACTGTCTGAGAATTACATTTGTTTTTAAAAGCTTGATCTATGTTGCGGTGATTATCTAATTGGCCTCTTAGTTTATTTTGGCTATCATCTTCTCCCTCTTTCTGACCAGTTGAACTTGTGATTCAGTTTTCAGGAAACACGGGAGGAGCTGGAGGAATTCCAAGAGGGAAGCCGGGAACTTGAGGCAGAGTTGGAGGCACAATTGGAGCAGGCAGAACACCGAAATAGAGATTTAGTATCTGACAACCAAAGACTAAAGCTAGATTTGGAGGTATTAAAGGTAAACTGGATTTCCCAACTGCATTAATATTAAGCAGGTGTTCACACTGTCATTCATGTGCTAGCTTCTAATTCAAAGCCGTGTTGCAATATTTCAGCGATCCATACAGAGTTTAAGGTCATATATTCTGAGACATAATGAGAATGTTGATTTTGTGTTCAATCACCTGGTCAACCCACAGACAGTACAGATTGACAGAGAGATCAGTTAAAATTGAGCAAAGGCAAGATGAGGTTTGTTGAGGACACCTAATGACGGCAGGACAGAAACTTTTTGAATCTGATGGCTTCATACACAAAAGTACTAGAGAAATAGCAGTTCGCGCAACATCCATATACAAGCAATGTTTTGGGCCTGAGCCATTTATCTCCTTTCCTCCACCCCCTCCCCCTCCCCCTAGCACTCTTTGGCCTATATTCTCTTCATTCACATGGACCTCTTGGTTGTGGGCCTGTGCTCCTTCTTCTCACCTCCCCCCATCTTTTTATTCAGGCGCCTGCCTGCTTTTTGCTTGTACTTTGACAAAAGGCTCAGGGCCAAAATGTTGGTTGTGTTATCTTTGCATCCTATGGAAGCTGAGTTTCTCCAGGACTTTTGCGTATTAAGCTGCATCAGAGTTTGCAGACTTTCTTGTTTAACTTGAATCTGATGGTGTATGATCTCATAGTTGTAAATCCTCTTCCCGACAGGAAGAGGGAGAAGAGCGCATGGTTGGGTGGTGTTGAGATTTAATATGTTAGCTACTTTTTCAAGGCACTGGAAAGAAGAAGTGTCCTTAAGCCTAACTAGGTTTATTTGTATGGATCATTTACTCATAATCTCTCTGTGCTTGACATTCTCTAGTGCAGATGACCATGTAAATTAAAGATGGTTCATTGGTACTAAATTGGTAAGCTAATTGGCTACTGGCAAATTGGCCCTAGTGTGTTAGTGAGTGGTGAATCTGAGAGTGGGGGAAGGGGTTGATAACATGAGGATAAAGAAAAAAAAGGATTAATGTTGGATTTGTGTAAATGATTGACGGTCACCATCAACTCTTTGGGTTTCCCTTCTGTATCTCTGACTCCATGACTATAGATAGTTTAGTCTATTTTGGTAGATTAGTCCAAACTAATTGTCATTTAAAAAAAAACTTTGTATCCTCACTGTTCTCTTCTTGTATTCTTTTGCTATCTGAATTTCTTTGCTGCAGCTAAAAGCTGCAGATGTTACTTTTCAGACCCTCATCATGGGTCAAAATAATGAGTTCTTCAACACACAGTGCAGGATCACAATGTTTATTGGAATCCATGTAACATTAGATATTGTAAAAACACAAAACTGGAGAAACTCAGCAGGTCAAGCAGTGTCCTTTATATAACAAAGATAAAAATACATAACCGACGTTTCGGGCTTGAGCCCTTCATCAAGATATGGGAAAATGTCATCAGGCATCCGAACAAAAGAGTAGGGGGCGTGGGGGTCGAAAAGGCAGGAAGTGATGGGTGGAGAAGGAAGGGAGGGGACAGCAGAGATCAAAGGGTGGAGGAATGGCTAAGTAAAGGGCTGGTGAAGAACTGGAAAGGGGAAGGGAAGAGGGGAGCAGGTTAGCAGATACCAGAAAAGTCTCTGTTAATGCCATCTGGCTGGAGAGTGCCCAAATGGAAAATGTATGGATAGTCTTGGTGGGATAGTGCATAAGGCCATGGACAGACATGGGAGTGTGACACAGAACTGAAATGGTTGGCTATTGGAATTTATGGATAGTCTTGGTGGAATAGCGCATAAGGCCATGGACAGACATGGGAGTGTGACACAGAACTGAAATGGTTGGCTATTAGAATTTATGGATAGTCTTGGTGGAATAGCGCATAAGGCCATGGACAGACATGGGAGTGTGACACAGAACCGAAATGGTTGGCTATTGGAATTTATGGATAGTCTTGGTGGAATAGCGCATAAGGCCATGGACAGACATGGGAGTGTGACACAGAACTGAAATGGTTGGCTATTGGAATTTATGGATAGTCTTGGTGGAATAGCGCATAAGGCCATGGACAGACATGGGAGTGTGATACAGAACTGAAATGGTTGGCTATTGGAAGGTCTCTGTCACTGGTGCGGACAGCAAAGCCATTTCCCAATTGGGGCCCAGTCTCTCCAATGTAGATAACGTAAGATATTGTCAGTTTTATGCTCTGAAATGATTGCTGTCAGTGATTATACAATTTTGCAAGTGGAATTAGAATGATAATATGGTATGTCTTTTGGGGTTTGGTGGGTGTCACAATTTAACCCATCATATACCCATGCTGGTTCTTGTCAAACCAATTTTTAATTTTCCAACCTTCAAATTTTTATTCCATTTCTTTTCGATCTCGTATTGAATCCTATTCTGTCATCTTTAATTAGCATGTAGTGTACTCACAATTGCAAAGTGATCACATTATTATGACAATTGACATAATTTGTATATTTTGCTTTCACAAGGTTATGCAGTGGAAATGGTCTTTTTAATTAATTTTATCCAATTGTACGTTGGACTTGATCCCAGCATCTGCAGGTTTTCATGTTCAACCCCAAGATCTTGAGTCCTTTTTTTACATAAAGCATACCATTCATCTCTACCCTGAAGTTAGCTGTTCATATAAATACTCATCTAGTGTTTCATATGGCTTAATTTTCTTTGTATGATTTGCCATTTCTGCAAGCCCTTTCAAAATTGTTGAATTTATTTGACCTCATTCCTTTCTTGCAAAAACTATTGTTTTAGATTCACTGCAATGAATTTTATCTTCCATGCATTGTACTCGACTGCATGTGCCTTCTTGAAACCGATTACCATTAGTTTTTTTTTCATCTGAAAGCTTTGATGTTGATGTCCTGTGTACTCCGTGCTCATCATATTGGAAAAGGCCAGTGGTATTTAAACCAATTCCTGAGGAACACATGTGAAAGCTTTCCTCCTCCCTTGGAAACAAAATTATTCACTGATTCTGTTTTTATTAGAAAATCCAAAAGCTAAATTTGTACTCGTGTTGCCACTGTAATTCCATAGGCTTTTATTTTCTAACAGTTCATTTTAAATTTTATTTTAAATGATGAAGGCGGCACATCTCCCTAATGAACTCCATATTGCCACTGTTCTGGCACCACTCTGCTGTCATTTCTTTTACCACAAAGAATAGGGTTGAACCCAAATTTAATTAATTTATTGCAGTCAAATAAAGTAAACATTTTAGTTTCAAGTCTAGTCCAGACTAAATTCTTGACCCAGAGGTGGAAAAACCCATGTTCTTTTCAGTGAATGCATAGAAGCAAAGCTGTGTATTTAACATCAATTTGATAATTGTTGCAATTAACTAGTTGGTTCATTTAGAATGTGAAATTACTTAAATGCTAACAAGATAATTAATGTAGGAGCTATTTCCTGGAAATAAGACATTGTGATCGTAAATGCCATAATTGCATAAAATTGTACAGAGGTAGTAGAAACATAGAAACATAGAAGATAGGAGCAGGAGTAGGCCATTCGACCCTTCGAGCCTGCTCCGCCATTCAACGAGATCATGACTGATCTTAAAGTTCAGTACCCCGTCCCTGCCTTCTCTCCATAACCTTTAATATCCTTATACTGAAGAAATAGATCTAATTCCCTCTTAAATATATTTAATGAACCTGCCTCTACTGCCCTCTGTGGCAATGAATTCCACAGATTCACCACCCTCTGGGTCAAGAAATTCCTCCTCATCTCGGTCCTAAATGGTTTGCCTATTATCCTCAAACCATGGCCCCGGGTTCTGGATTTTCCCATCATTGGAAACATCCCATCTGCATCCACTCTGTCCAGTCCTGCCAGAATTTTATATGTCTCTATGAGATCCCTCTCAATCATCCAAACTCCAGCGAGTACAATCCCAATTTGCGCAATCTGTCCTCATAAGTCATTCCTGCCATTCCAGGTATCAGCCTGGTGAATCGCCTCTGCACTCCCTCCATTGCAAGAACATCCTTCCTTAGATCAGGTGACCAAAACTGCACACAATACTCCAGGTGGGGTCTCACCAAGGCCCTGTACAGCTGCAGTAAGGTATCCTTGTTCCTATACTCAAACCCTCTTGATATGAAGGCCAACATACCATTTGCCTTTTTAACCGCCTGCTGTACCTGCATGCTCGCCTTCAGAGACTGGTGTACAAGTACCCCTAGGTCTCTCTGCACTTCCCCATCTCTTAATCTATTGCCATTCAAATAATAATCTGCCCTCCAGTTTGTATTACCAAAGTGGATAACCTCACATTCATCCACATTGTAGTGCATTTGCCATGTATCTGCCCAGTCCCTCAATTTATCCAATCACACTGGAGCTTCCTGACCCCCCTCTTCCATGCACACAACCCCTCCTAGCCTAGTGTCATCTTCAAATTTGGAGATATTACATCCAATCCCCTCATCCAGATCATTAATGTAAATTGTGAACAGCTGGGGTCCCAGTACAGATCCCTGTGGCACCCCACTGGTCACCGCCTGCCACTCAGAAAATGAGCCATTTATCCCAACTCTCTGTCTTCTACCTGCCAGCCAGTTCTCAATCCACATCAATACTTTGCCCCCAATCCTATGAGCCTTGATTTTGGAAGCCAGTCATTTATGCAGGACCTTATCGAAGGCCTTTTGGAAGTCCAGGTACTCCACATCCACTGGCTCTCCCCCATCTATTTTACCTGTCACCATCTCAAAGAATTCCAATAGATTTGTCAAGCACGATTTACCTTTTGTAAATCCATGTTGACTCTGTCCGATCCCTTCCCTGCTAGTCATATGCTCCGCTATTACATGCTTAATAATGGATTCCATCATTTTGCCCACTACTGATGTAAGGCTCACCGGCCTATAATTCCCCGCTTTTTCTCTACCCCCCTTTTTAAATAGTGGGGTAACATTAGCTACCCTCCAATCCATGGGTAACGATCCTGAGTCTATCGAGTTCTGGAAAATAATTCTTAAAGCATCTGCTATCTGAATGGCCACTTCCTTGAGTACCCTAGGATGTAGATTATCAGGCCCTTGGGATTTATCTGCCTTCAATCCCATCAATTTCCCCAAGACCATGTCCTTAGAGATACTGATTTCTTTTAGTTCCTCCTTTGCGTTAGTCTCTATGTTTCCCAACATCCTTGGGAGGTTATTTGTATCCTCTCTTGTAAAAACAGAACTAAAGTAAGAATTTAATTGGTCTGCCATTTCCTTATTCCCCATTATATATTCCCCTGATTCCGTCTGCAAAGGACCTACTCTGGATTTCACCAATTTTTTCCTCTTGACATATTTATAAAAGCTTTTGCAGTCAGTTTTTATATTTGCCGCAAGCTTACTTTCGTAATTTATTTTTGCCCTCTTGATTAATCCCTTTGTCCTCCTTCGCTGCATCTTGAACTGCTCCCAGTCTTCGGTTGCGGTACTTTTTTTGGCCAATTGATATGCTCTCTTTTTGGACCCAATACTGTCTCTAATTTCCCTTGTTATCCACGGTTGAGTCACCTTTTTTGGTTTATTTTTATGCCAAACCGGTATAAACGATTTTTGCAATTTCTCCATTAGATCTGTGAATGCTTTCCATTGTCTATCCACAGTCAACTCCCCCATAAACACTACCCAATCAATCTTACTCAACTCCCGTCTCATACCATCATAATTCCCTTTATTTAAATTCAGGACCTTAGTCTCGGTTTTAATTTCATCACTCTCCATGTCGAGTGAGAATTCGATCATATTGTGATCGCTCCTACCCAAAGGGCCTCGCACAACAAGATTGTTGATTAGCCCCTTATCATTGCATAATACCCAATCTAAAATGGCCTGCTCCCGAGTTGGTTCCTCGACATATTGGTCTAGATAACCGTCCCGTAAACATACAAGGAATTCCTCCTCCTCTGTATTTTTACCAATTTGACGAGTCCAATCTATATGCAAATTAAAGTCTCCCATGATGACAGCTGTTCCCTTATTGCACGCTTTTCTAATTTCTCTTTCAATGCCTTCCCTCAGCTCTACACTACTATTTGGAGGCCTATATACCACCCCCACTAACGTTTTCCGCCCCTTGCTATTCCTCAGTTCTACCCATATAGATTCCGCATCTTCTGAGTTAATATCCTTCCCGTCAATCGTGTCGGTCCCTTCTCTTTTCCACCCCCTTTTCTTTCTTGCCGATCCCTCCTCAATATCGTATACCCCGGGATGTTAAATTCCCAGGCTTGCCCACCCTGCAGCCATGTTTCTGTAATCCCAATCAAATCATATTTGTTTATCTCAATTTCCACAGCTAATTCAAGGAAAATCAAAATAATAATCAAAATACTTTGATTTATTTTACAATTCAGGAAAAACTTGAACAGCAGTATGCACAGAGCTATAAGCAGATATCTATGCTAGAAGATGACTTGGGTCAAACCAGAGGTATCAAAGATCAACTCCATAAATATGTTAGGGAATTGGAGCAAGCAAATGATGATCTAGAAAGAGCTAAAAGGTAAGAATGTAGTTTTCTAAAGCTCATTTTGGGTAAAAAGAAAATGTTTTATGAATTTTTTTTGTGAAACTCCATATCAAGCCAGTGACATGTGTTTCCAAACCCATTTCCACTTTGAGGCAATTAGTGGATGATGATTACTAGTAAATTAATGTTACATTATAAAAATATGACTTTTGATTTAATTGCATAAAAAAAAGCTGTTTGGTGTGATTTTGGGTGCCTCTGGAAATAACTAGTTAATTGGTCACTTTGGGTTAAATACCAATAAGCCTATTGTTATAGATTGATACCACTTTGACATTCTAGTAATTAGTATGCAATGTTTCTGATAGATCATCAAAGTTCATGCTCCTTGGCTTATCGGTGAAATTAAATGATGTGGAAAGAAACGTAAACAATGCAAAAGTGTGGGTTGGAGTCTAATTAGATACAGAGAAAAAAGGGCCAGGGCAAATGGGGGGAAAAAAAATCACTTGATAAGTTGGTATAAAATCTATCCTTTGGTCTTGAGGTAACCTTTCATTGTCATCAGGCATTGTGGGACTTGTTTCAAAGGTAGTCTCAATTTAGATGAGTAAGGAGTTATTCCTTAATCAGTGAATCACAACTGGACATAGATCTGTGAAGAAGAAAACATGTGATGATGTTAATTGTCACATACATTATACCATGTATACACTACATTTCTCACTTGTACTTCCAAAGAAAAATAATAATAGTACAGGTGTACTAATTTAGAAGAGAGAGAGAAAAATGTAAACTGCAATACAACTAAGCAATAAATAACCCGAAACAACAATTTTTTTTTTTCAAAAGGTTTGCTTCCTGGAAAAAAATATTGCAGGTTATGATGACGCCTTCAAGCTGCACACAAAGATAATGCCAGAGCTGCTTTTTTCATGTAGGAAGTTGGAGAAACATTTAATTGCATAAAAGTTAATGTGCCTATGAGTCGAGCTGTCGGATTGACTGCATATATCACTCAAAACATGAGTGGAGCCCAGATTTTGTCTTGGTCACCAATTTTTCCAACCAAAGTAGAGCTCACAGGCTTTCTTAGTAAGTCCAGTCTTTGACCCTTAAGATTATACTCACCAAAATGGAACAGAACATATCATAGCTGTTGTAACATTTCTGCTGTATTGAACCCTCCTGAAGAAAATAAATACTATTGTTATGTTCACAATGCAATTGCCTGAAGAACATGTACACCAGCATGCATTCAAACTATATCAATGCAATGCACAGCATCTGCATATGTGACTTACTTTTATTGCCTGTCTGCCTCTCTCCTGACTGAGCATGCCCATTCCTAAGACAATATTTGCATAGTACCTTCACTGAGTACATCAATAGGGATACTTGGGTTGACCAAAACAGCTTGCTTTGTGGGCAGTATACTAGTAGACTAGTTGGGGGGGGGGGGGGGGCTGGGGGGGGGGCGATGGAAGGTTTAAGAGCCTGATAGTTGTTAGAAAGAAACTGTTGATGAACCTAGAGGTGTGCCAGGAGGCTTTGTGAAATGTACACAACCGAGATTAGTTACATTCACCATATTCCATCAGGTTGCATATAATTGTACATGTATCCAATTTTAATGTCAAAAAATTGTTGTAGACTTAAACTGCACTCTCCCAACATTGATAAGAATGTAGATAATGAGTTTATTGGAACCATTTTCTGTCTGTTTGACTGAAGCTCAAGAGCTTGTTTATTTTCTTGGTTTCCAGGCTGGTTAAGATAATTCATATAGCATGAACCACCAGTTAGTTCTAAATGGTTTTAATAAGATTAGTTCCAATTTGTGCAGTAGCCTCATTTATCACTGATGTGATGCCTTTTTTAAAAGATTAATAGAGAACGTGATAAATAAATGGTTTTTCATGGATTTGTGGCTCTTGCTTAGTTTTAGTGCTTTTGTATTGTAAAATTCAAAATAAATAAATCATTTGAGACTCCCTCAAAATCAGTTATCTGCCCACAAGCAATTAAGGCCTATCCTGTGATTTATTTTGCTTGTATAATTTGGACAGAGTGCTCACCTATTTAGGATTAGGTTGTTTCAAAGAAATTATGCATGTAAATGTGGAAGGCTTCCATCCAGAAGAGTCAGGTGTTGAAGCATAATGTCCATTTAAACTAAAGATATCACAAAAATAGCAAATTTGTATGATTAAAATGTCAGTAAAATATTGAATTTTTTTTTAGTTTATAACTGACAGGTCATAATCCAAAGCACACTTGTGAATTACTTTTGACAGTCAACTTAGCTTGTCATCTTTCCCCTACCCATTCGACCAAGGTTCCCTTGCACCGAACTTGCATTCCATTTTTTCTCTCTTGGTCTAGAACAGGGGCAGGCAACCTTTTACCATGCGTGGGCTAGAAGGTCTGTCAGTGGTTGAACAGCGGGCTGCACTGATGCTACCAGTAATTTTTAAAAAATAGTAATTTCAATTATTTATTTCCTGGGTCTCTTGGCTAATGGCATAACCAAGGAACACTATCTTTAAATTCAAGATGTCGGCACACCACCAACCCTCCACAATAGGTTTAAAAAAAAATACTGTTTGCGTTTCTTCTGCATAAAATACATTTTTAAACTTGCTTTACCTCAGCAATCTATCCATGTGAGGTAAAGATTAAACCAGAACGGTTTCCTTTCAATGTTCCCCTCCATCCCCTTACTTGCAGCTTGTTTTTTTCCGCTTTCCATCACGCTTTCTCCATCTCGAAATGCGCTCACTCATGCTGAATAAGTTGCAAAATCCCTGGCACGGTGAGCGCCATCAAACTCGCCGTGGTTTTCCAAGGTGATTGTTCTACAGCATTGCCAGAGCTGGACTGTAGACAGCCAGTGTTGCACCCGTCCATTCTACAGCTCGTCCCCCTGCCAAATAGTAGGAGTCCCATTGCTTGACTGCATGTGCACACTGATGAATGGCGGCTCAGAGAAATATTTTTGCATTCGGTTGTGGGCCAGAAAATTTGGATCTTGGGCTGTAGGTTTCCCACCCCTGGTGTAGAACATAGAATAACACAGCAAGTGCAGATTCTTCGGCCACGATTTTATGCCTTCCTACCAGAAAACTGAACCCGCCCTCCATCATAACCCAAAACAATAACTCTTATTTAAAATGATCTCTTCCCATAATGTTTTCAGTTTCTGTCTCTGCAGACTAATTTGCTATGAGTTCCATGTCTTAATCTATTCACTTGTGTTCCTTTCTAAACTTGTATTTGTATCATTTCACTTCAAATTTATTGGCATTGCATCCACTGAGAAAATAATGCCATTAAAGTCCCTGCAAACAACTGCCTTTTCTCTCATCTCCTATTCCCCATAAAATCTCTGCAAAAGCCTTATTTACACACCATACAAATAAGTCACCATCTTTGAACATTGCAGTTATGGTTTATTTTTTCTAATTGCAATAATGAAATGGACCTCAAAGACTTGTATCCAGTGATCCTGCTCCTTCTCTGCTTCTGGAGCTATTGACTCACTGGTCTCTCCATTACTACATTCTATTTACACATTTGGTCAATGTCAGACAAGTTTTAAACAAATGGAATGATATTAAGAAATAGCAACCAAGTTAATTGGAGGCCAGGAATCAGGCACTATATCAAATTGAGGAGCTAATTTGATGTTTTCTTTGACCTGATACTCTAATTTCTTTATAATCAAGTTGCTAATGCTTATCTTAATGTTATCTTGTCTCACTTATTTCCGGCACTGAAGGTGCTGTACAAAATGTTGGCCAATATATTTTGTCAGTTGAGTTCAATTGGAAATTCATAATGCATTTTGGTCATTTGGATTAATGCAAAGTTTGTAATTGCGTTAAGAACAGTGTTTGAACTGCTGAGAGGTCATGTATTATTCTGCGATCAATTCTAACTTCCCAAAGCCTTTTTTCACCATGTAAAGGACAGTTCAGGATCAAGGTGGAATATTTTCCTCTTGCTTGAACAAATTCATTCCAAACGACGCTAGGAAAGCTTGATTATATTTAAAGAACAGCTGCCTTTTTTATTGTCAACTTGTTACCACCTGAAACTTTAATTCTGACTACAAATATATCTGGCTGCAATGCGTAATATTCACATAATGCATTGCATCATCTTGCCAAGACCTCAATGTCAGCAACTTTCAAAATCGTGACCTCTATGCCTTAGAGAACACAGGCAGCAGACACCTGGAGACAAGACAACTTCCTCAACACACCTTTCTGATTTGGAGACATTTCATCAATTATTCATTTTTACTAGCTCAGTATTCTGAAAGTCCTGACTTATTTTCTTGCTGTAGAACAGGAAATCTAATGTATGTTACCAGGATCATCATATGATCAGGATATTTGGGTTTCAGGTGGAGTACTTCACATAGACTGCATGTATTCAAAATGGTTAATCATCACACCTCAAGGGCAATCAATGGCACAAAATGATGGCCTTTCCTAAACCAAGTAATTCCCCAATGAATAACTTTTCTGTAAAAAGCAAACATTGCACAAAATGATTTCTTTAATTTTAAATGCTGATTAAAATTTGTTTCATTTAATGGACCAAAATTTCTGAGCCTTGGCATGTAACTGTACTATTGTTTAATGTATAGGGCTACCATAGTATCTCTGGAAGATTTTGAACAGAGATTGAATCAAGCAATTGAAAGAAATGCATTTCTAGAAAGTGAACTTGATGAGAAGGAATCACTTCTTGTTTCTGTCCAGAGGTTAAAAGATGAAGCACGAGGTGAGTTTATTATTAAGGACAATATTTGCTGTGGTGCAAGGTTAACGGAGGCTCTTGTTCAGTGAACCTCTTCCACAGAGGGTTACGATTACATATGTGAATTAAATTATTATTTCATGTTGCCATTCTCTTATTTTTTTTCAAGGCATGACAAGCCTTTTTTGACCAAGTGTAAATTAGTAAATTAGTGGTGAATTTGTTTTTTTAATAGAATTAACTTTGATTTAAGCATAATTTCACATTGGTACAGTTTTCCCTGAAGTTGAATATAATGCAAGAGCTAATTTCTCATAGTATTTTTACTGGCTGCTTTCCAGCTCTTGTTCTCTTCTGCTTGATTATCCTTTAAGTTGCCTATCAACATGGTTGTTAACCGGCCACCTTAATTTCAAATCTCTCACCGCATGAAATTTAATGTCAATGAATTACTGGCTATTTTTGGTACTGAGGCGACCTGATTTCAAAAAGGCAGACTCGTGTGACCATGAAATAAGCTGAGTAATGTGCTTCCCCAGAGTATTTTGTTTTATGATCCATAATATAGTACTGCATAAAGGCAACATTACCTATAGTCGGTCCTGAACATCAAGTTTCATGTCTTGTGGGGAAGTGAATACAGTACATTTTCCCACATCAGAAATGCTTGGGACCAGACATTTTCCGGAACAATGGCTTCATGCAGCTCAGTAGCATCAACTTGTATCATCGGTTAAACAACAACAAAAAACAACGGCAGGCTTTTTGAGCATGTAATAATGTTTATTATGTACCAAAAAAACAACCTGATCTCTGCTTACAAAGTAGCACCAAACACTAGAAATTCTCCTCGATGGCTCTTTTTTTTTATCCCAAATGCTTTTGTCTTAGAATTCTCTTTGATTTTATAAATTGACATGATTTCTTGTTCTGTTATGAATGAACGCTGCTCTACTCCTTCAATAAGTCCATTACACATTTTCACCATGTTGTCACAAAAAGATTCAGTATTCAGAACTTTGGATTCAGGGAAACATATTGCATTGAAGTCATTCCAAAGTGCTGTCATAAACCGTTTGGAATGTACATGAGAGTATGACATACATTGGTTACTTTGACATTTGGTCCTGTAGTCTCACAGTATGCATTATTTCTAAGTGGCAATATATAAAATTCATAATTATTATTCTTCAGTGCAAGAACACCTTTGCTTAACTTCAGTTTTGTGGATATTTAGATCTGCGACAAGAGTTAGCAGTGCGAGAAAGGCAAGAAGTAACGAGAAAATCTGCTCCTAGTTCGCCAACACTGGAGTGTGAGAAGATGGATACAGCTGTTCAAGCTTCACTCTCTCTCCCAGCTACACCTGTAGGAAGAACAGCAGACAATGGGTTTGCTTCACCCAAAGGTATGTGATGGAAGTTTTCCAATAATTACCAGAACTTCTGAGTTTGTGTGCTTATATGTACAGGTATAGATTGCATATTCGAAGGTGATCACCATTCACGTTAATCAGGTTTTAATAAAATTGAATTGTTCAATTGGTCCAAACCAGTCACAACAAACTTCTGAGTTTGTGTGCTTATATGTACAGGTATAGATTGCATATTCGAAGGTGATCACCATTCACGTTAATCAGGTTTTAATAAAATTGAATTGTTCAATTGGTCCAAACCAGTCACAACTGTTAAAGGTGGCCAAGTTGGGAAAAGAATTATCTGAAAGCTTGAGATAACCTAATTGTTAACACTCAAGAATATCAAAACTGTTGAGGCACATGCTTGTTAGTGCAAAGATTTTTCTATTTCTTTTAATATTCTTATTCAATTTTACAAGGATAAGCAAAGCATATACAGACAATTTGTAAAGTATTCAACAAGATTCTCAAATATATAAAGCACGTCCATGTTATACAAGCACCCCTTAACTCTTTAGCCCTATCTAGACACAAAAATTTTAAATTTAAAAGTATGATTCATTCCTGCAAGTCAGGTTTTATAGTTAAAGAAGAAAAGGGGGGGGGGGAATGAATGAACTGAGGATCTGAAAATAATTCAGGAAGGTCCCCAAACTATTTTAAACTTTTTGTCTGTATGACAAATTGAATAGTGAATCTTTTCTAAATTTAAACAAGACATAGTATCCCTCAGCCTCTGAGCAGGGTAATAGACAATAGACAATAGGAGCTGGAGTAGGCCATTTGGCCCGTCGAGCCAGCACCGCCATTTTAGATCATGGCTGATCATTACCATCAGTACCCCTTTCCAGCCTTATCCCCATAACCCTTAACTCCGTTACCCACAAGAGTCTTATCTAACTCTCTTTTGAACATAGTCAGCGAATCCGCCTCTACCACCCTCTGTGGCAGAGCATTCCACAGATTCACACTTCTCTGGGTAAAAAAATGCTTTCTCATCTCCGTCCTAAAGGGCCTACCCTGTATTCTTAAACTATGCCCTCTAGTCCTCGTCTCCCCCATCATTGGGAACAAGTAATCAGACTTCACCTTGTCTATCCCCCTGATGATTTTGTATACCTCAATCATGTCCCCCCCTCATCCTTCTAAACTCCAATGGATACAAGTCCAGTTTTTCTAGCCTTGCTGCATCCCTCCATCTTATTAATATCGCATTCTCTAGCCAAAAGAGAGGTGAAGAACAGAGTATGACATTTGACTGGAGTTAAACAAATGTTGTCTTCTCCTCTAGTAACAAAAAGTGCAACCAAAGGTTGAGTTCTAGATTTAAAATAAGGATTAGGGACGAGGTTTGGAACACATCCCTCCAGTAGGCTAGGACACATCTAGATTATGTGAAAAGGGAAGCCTCATCTCTCCTACATTTGTCTCAACAAGATGGTATTTGTATACATGTGTCTACCCAAGACCTGTTACATTCCAAGTTGTGGGTTGTTATTTGTATTGTACTTGATTAAACAAGTTTTAACATAAGGGTGGCTTGGTTGGTGTAACGCCTAGACAGCACCAGTGATTGGGACCCACCCCTCCGTGTCTGCGTGCGTTTTCTCCAGGGGCTCTGGTTTTCTCCCACTGTTCAAAATGTACCAGGGGTGTAGGTTAATTGGGCGGCATAGACTCATGGCCCATTATTGTGCTGTTATGTCTAAATTTTTAAAATAGGAGTAGGTGATTTGCATGTTGCTCTTGCTCCGCCATTTAATGGGATCATGGTTGATCTGGCCATCAACTCCACTCCAACTATCTGCTTTTTCCCCATCCATCTTACCTCCCACAAATCTGTGTCTCGAGTACATTTAGCCTCGACTGCTTCCTTGCGTAGAGCATTCCGCAGATTCACTATTCTTTAGGAAAAGTTCCTCCTCATCTCATGTCCCCTGAATCTTGAGGCTGCGTCCACTAGATCTAGTCTCACCTACCTCTCTTATCTATTTCTTTCATAATTTTCTGTGTTCATATAAGACTTTCTCTCATTCTTCTGAATTGTAGCATGTATAGTCTGAGGTTACTTAATCTCTCCTCATAGGTTAACCCCTTCTTCTCCGGAATCAACCTGGTGAACCTCCTCTGCACTATTTTTCAAAGCCAATCTATCCTTCCTCCAGGTAACGAGACCAGAATTGCACCTAGTACATCAGGTGCAGCCTCAGTGAAACCTCCCTACTCTTAAATTCAATCCCTCTGGCTATGAAGGCTGCCTTGAGTACCAGTTACACCTGCAAAGCAACCTTTTGCAATTCATGGACAAGAATTCCTAAATCCCTTTAGACAATAGCATGTTTGAATCTTTCATAATTTCAATAATCTGATCTATTTTTCCTTCGAACCTGCATGACCTTGCACTTACTTACCAACATCTGCAAACTTAAATACACTATACTTGGCCCCCCCCCCCCCCTTTCCAAATCATCGATAGATCTAGTGAACAGTTGCGGGCACTAAATCCTAGGTTGCTGTTTCTGTGGTTGGCATTTATCCCAAATCTCTGCCTTCTCTTGGTGATCGATACATTACCCCCATTTCCATGCACCCTCATCTATTATGTGGGACCTTATTGAACGCTTTCTAGAAATTCAAGTATACAATGGTCCACCTGTTCTCCTCTATCCATTGAGCTCATTATATCTCAAAGAATCCGAGTGAATTGGTCAAATGGGACCTCTCTGCCCTCCCTGAATTCATACTGCTTCTGCCTGATGGAACAATTTCTATCCAGATGCTTTGCTGTTTTCTTCCTTAATGATGGCTCAAATTCCACAACTCCTCAAACATGCAAATGATGGGAGTTAAACTCTTATTAATAAGGGGTTAGGCATTTTCAGTGGCACAAAGCTATTACTTCGGTAAGCATCAGAATAAGTTTCTAAATGCATCTATCGTAGGCTTCCTACCACTATGTAAATACATATTTAGCTCCTGAGATGTGTTTTCACTTAAAATAATGTTCTTTAAAGAAGAGATCTTAAAGAAGAGAGGTTATCCAGATATAGCAAAATGAATTTAAGGTTCAGGAAGCATTTTATATTCACTTGATCAATTGATTATGCACTTTGCCTTAAAGTTGATCGTTCATTATCAGTCCTCATTTTGAAGTCATAAATTCCATTTAGGGATTCACTTTTGATACAAGTGGTCTTCTGAATCATATGGAATCCTAGTGTTTCCACATTCAAAATCTGCCACAAACCAGTACAATTGTCCAGCATTTTAAGATGTTTTAAAATTAAAATTGTAGCAAAAGAAACGATCTAACCATGAATATACTAGGTGTTCTTTTTGATTTGCAGAAAATGAACAAATTTGAAACAGCAAATAAGTTGATTCGAAGCTATATTTTCCCTCTGCAGTACAAGTTGAGGTATTAAAATTGATGCTTCACAAAACAGATGCCAAATCTCAGCATTTGAAATTCTGTGCCAAAGACAGGATTTTTTTCCAAACACATTGACAGTTGTAATATTCCAAATTAGATTTTAGTTCTCTCATGTATTAGCTCATGGAATGTTATGGGCATTAAAAAGTGATATCAAAAATCAGTAATAAATTTAGACATACAGCATAATAACAAGCCATTTAGGCCCACAAATCTGTGCTGCCCAATTTACACCCCATTAACCTACACCCCTGTATGTTTTTGAACAGTGGGAGAATGTACAGACAGTGTGGGATCGAAGTCTGGTCCCATTCGCTGGCGCTGTGAAGACATTGCGCTAACTGCCATGGCCCAACCAGACCATGTCACCTTAGTCGTCTAAAGTGTCATTATGAATCTTATTTCTAGTAATCTTACTTTCAAAATGAACATATGTACTGGACTCTATTATATATGTGTATAATCTCACCAAATATATGAGCATTACCCAAAACTAAGTTGTTTGTCTTCCAGCTATACCAAATGGCTATAGCACTACTCCTTTAACTCCATCAGCTAGAATATCTGCACTAAATATTGTTGGAGATCTTTTAAGAAAAGTTGGGGTAAGTACTTGTTTTAACTTTTTTACATCATTTGCAATTTAGTCAATTATCCAGAGCATAATTAGATTTTTTTTCAATCAATTATAGAGTGTAATCCTTTCCTCGTGTTCTTTGTTAGGATTGGTCCTTTGAGATGTTTGAACTAGTACATCTGCCTGTTAATGAAACCCTCAAGGTTCCCTCTCACTATTTAAGGAAGCTCTTTAGCTGCATTACCTTGTTTCTGGGACGCTGCCTGACAATCTAAAACATCTTCACTACTTTTCACTTTATTTTCCGCCTTAGGTTCTGTCGTTACCACACTTGATAAGTAATTCTTTAACTGTTCAGTAATCCCTCGGTTTACAGAGAAATATGTTCTGGAACATACTTCATAGAGAAAAAAAATTCAAGTGAACTTGCTTAATCAAGAAGGGATTACTTTGTATTGCTACATGCAAGACTAAAGAGTCAATGGTGTTATAGTGAAAATTCATACAAATTTTTCTTGATGCCAAGCATGTTTTAGGACATGACATCTTTTTCCTAAATTAATTGCGTTTTTTTTTAAATGTTCAAATTGGTGAGGTCCTCAATGAATGCAAGTTATCGTTTTGAACAGTTTTCTTAACAGTTATATTTATTTTTCAGGTAGAAATGTTAAAAATTCATGATTATGTAAAGGTATACAATATGATGCAGGTTTTGAGGATATTAATGGAAGAGAGTACTATGATTAGTTTAGACGAGGGAAGGAAGGTGGTCGGGTCGATGGCTCCTGTTCCTTTGAGACCTTGGTGTATTGTGCACAGGTTCAGATGACTTTCAAGGTGAACAGCTGGCTGCCTTTTATTGTTTTAGATGATGACTAACACTGAACAACAATTCTTTTCAAAAGGGTTGCTTCCTGAAAAAAAAAATTGAGGTTTGACAACTTTAAGCTGAACACAAAGATAATTTCAGATTTGCATGTAGGAAGTTGGAGAAACATTAAACATGTTAAATTTAATTTAATCATATTGTGATGTGGACACATTACATTAGTTCAACTGACCTAAAAATGTTTTTCTGCATCTTATGCCCATCATGTCAGTGTCCCACAATATCGGCCAGCATTGATGGATTCCAGTTGCCCTAATATTGCTTTTCCATGGTCTCAGTGTCCTGGTGGAACCTTTCACCATGTTCATCACTGACTGCACCAAGATCAGCGGGGAAAAAGTCCAAATGCAGAGAATGAATTTTCAATGACATGTTGCACTTTATGGTTTTGTAGACTTGAAGGAAATGACAAAAATAGGTTGCATCAAAAAATGATATGTGATGGTAAAATTTTATGGTGATGTTCATTGTCTAGTGTAACCAGTATTGTTAATACCATAATAAGAACTATTAGTTGATCAGCCGTGTATTTACAAAATCTTTTAAATTCTTCTGCTTAAAGACAAAAGCCTTTCCTATTCAGTGTTTGCCAAGTTGAAAAATTCAGAGCTTTTTTGGTGAGGGGCAGGAGTTCAGAGTGTTGAGTGGATGCAAGGTCAGGAGTCCTTTATTTAATGAAAAATAACTGTTCTGTATGCATTTGATTTCCTTGATCATTAATGTGCACCTCTTTTCTAGGCCTTAGAATCAAAGTTAGCAGCGTGCAGGAATTTTGCAAAGGATCAAGCAACGCGAAAAAGTTACAGTTCAGGGAATGGCATTGGCACCTCTACTATGGTCAACAGCGCAAAGTTTTCTAATTCAGGACTTGCAACATACTTCGACAAAGGGTGAGTACTTAATATCCATTAATATCAATTATTGTTAATACATTCGTGTAGAACAATGGCTGAAGGATCAGAGGGAAGATGTTAAATTTAACAGCAAGTTATTCTGATCTGTAATATGCTACTTGAAGGGGACACAGCTGGTTCAATCATACCTTTCACATTAGAAAATAAATTTAGTGGCTCATGGAAGGAACTGGATAGAGAGATAAACGTTTCCAGAATTGACAAGCATATTTCTTGGAACTTATCAAAGATTTTGTTCATTGTGCAACACTTCTTCATTTCTTTCTTTGGCTTGGCTTCGCGGACGAAGATTTATGGAGGGGGTAAAAAGTCCACGTCAGCTGCAGGCTCGTTTGTGGCTGACAAGTCCGATGCGGGACAGGCAGACACGATTGCAGCGGTTGCAAGGGAAAATTGGTTGGTTGGGGTTGGGTGTTGGGTTTTTCCTCCTTTGCCTTTTGTCAGTGAGGTGGGCTCTGCGGTCTTCTTCAAAGGAGGTTGCTGCCCGCCAAACTGTGAGGCGCCAAGATGCACGGTTTGAGGCGTTATCAGCCCACTGGCGGTGGTCAATGTGGCAGGCACCAAGAGATTTCTTTAGGCAGTCCTTGTACCTTTTCTTTGGTGCACCTCTGTCACGGTGGCCAGTGGAGAGCTCGCCATATAACATGATCTTGGGAAGGCGATGGTCCTCCATTCTGGAGACGTGACCCATCCAGCGCAGCTGGATCTTCAGCAGCGTGGACTCGATGCTGTCGACCTCTGCCATCTCGAGTACTTCGACGTTAGGGGTGTAAGCGCTCCAATGGATGTTGAGGATGGAGCGGAGACAACGCTGGTGGAAGCGTTCTAGGAGCCGTAGGTGGTGCCGGTAGAGGACTCATGATTCGGAGCCGAACAGGAGTGTGGGTATGACAGCGGCTCTGTATACGCTTATCTTTGTGAGGTTTTTCAGTTGGTTGTTTTTCCAGACTCTTTTGTGTAGTCTTCCAAAGGCGCTATTTGCCTTGGCGAGTCTGTTGTCTATCTCATTGTCGATCCTTGCATCTGATGAAATGGTGCAGCCGAGATGGGTAAACTGGTTGACCGTTTTGAGTTTTGTGTGCCCGATGGAGATGTGGGGGGGCTGGTAGTCATGGTGGGGAGCTGGCTGATGGAGGACCTCAGTTTTCTTCAGGCTGACTTCCAGGCCAAACATTTTGGCAGTTTCCGCAAAGCAGGACGTCAAGCGCTGAAGAGCTGGCTCTGAATGGGCAACTTCATTTACACAATTTCAGATGAAATACCCCTCCATAAATCTTCATCCGCGAAGCCAAGCCAAAGAACCTATCCAGAACATGATTTTTTTTTTAAAAAAAAGCAATATACTGGTATCGATATTTTTATTTAAACTTGCCGTCTTTAACCCCAGGATTGATTTATTGGGTCATATGGCAGAAACTGTTGATGGGTGGAGCAATCAAAACTTGTTTCCATTGAACTCATTTTAACATCTAGGTTTATGCTTGTAACAGTTCAGGCAAGCAGTGAAATCCCTAATGATCTTGTTGCACCAGAAAGACCTGTATCTTGAGTGAGACAGTAAAGTTCAACTTTGCCATGTTGAAATAACAATAGATAAATGCTGTCAAAACATGGCAGGCCCGACAGTATTTGTGGAAAGCAATTTGGAATCAACATTTCAGGTCAAAAACCTATGTCAGAACTGGAAAAGTGAGGGTATAAATTAATGTTATGTTTCAATAAGGGATGTGGCAGCTTGGATATGGCAAAAGTAATTTTTCTGATTGGATTGCCCTGTTGTGAAGCTATCGAGTTCATAGATTTGAGAGAGAACATAAACATGAAAAAACAGAACTGCTAGGCTCTAGGGAAGGCCCAACAGATTATGCCATGCTAAGCCAAAAACTGGATTGGTATTTGGATTTCTGGTACAAAACAAGTTACCCTGAAATGCTGTGTTTGATATGGAGTCTAGAAGGCTGCCATGTGCTCAGATGGAAGTTGATGGTGAATTAAATTAATAAACAATTAGAAACTCTGGGGTGCTTTGCTTTCTCCATTGCAGAGGAGACAACACAGTACTGTATTTTTATGCATGTAATGCGCACATTGTGTATTACAAACCAGCCCCCCACCTTTTGTGCCTACTATAAAGTGCCCGTTCACCTTTCCCATGCCTGCTATGTGAGAATATTTTTACAAGTTGAAAGAATGTGCACAATTAATAGGGGGCATGTGAAATTTTGATTTTGGGAATATTGCTTTGTACTGAATGCCATGATATTCCTATAAACAGCACATTCTTACTTGGGCACTGCACCTTATCAATTTTAATTGCCCAGGCCCATCATCCCTGATGGAGGAGATTAACATATCAAGTGCCACTGATTTGAGACAATAGAATTAAAATCCTGCTTAACTCTGAACCCTGTCTTTGATCTATTTAATTGGTTCCTCTCCAGAGCCGTTAATGTGTTGCAGCAGGGTATCATCTATATAATGGCCAATTGACACATCTGGGGAAAGTTGATTGGGTGTTAATTGCAGGAGATTTACTGTGGCAGATAGGATATGTGCTTTGTCTCGTGGCCCATTTAAATGCAAGTTGTTTTTTATCATTAGGGCATGTGCGCATGAACTTGAAAATACAGTCTAAAATGGAGCAGGCTTTACCAGCTGAAAGAAATTTTTGAGTGTCTGCATGATGAGATGGGAAGGGATGGAAAAAAAAGTGTTGCATCTACTCCAATGGTAGAGAAAGAGAGAGTTCAGTGATGGTGGAATCTTATTAAGTTGTGGCAAACTTCCCTTTTGACCAAGCAGCTTATGTGTATCACACTGAAGCTAACATACCTGCCCCCACACCCCTCCTCCTAATCTTCCACCTCAAATTGAAAGAATTGAATGTACTTTATTTCTTTATTTTCATCACCTACCAAAAAATTTAACATGTGCATATTCAAATTTATATCAGAATTTGTTGTTTTGTACTACTTGAATCATTTGTGGTGAATATTACTGGCAAGAAATGAAAACACTGTATATGCCAGCATATAAGACGACCCTTGAATTTCCACCCAAAATGTGGGTTTTGAGCTATACTCACTGTATAAGACTTCCCCAAGTCTGGCACTTAATATACTAATTCGCAATATTTTAATGTTCAAGAATAGTCTTATACACCAGCATATACGGTATACCTTGAGATATTAGTTGGCAAAGATACGTTACATCTAGTTGGCTAAAAAAATCTTGATCATTCCACATGCTGTAACATCTAACCTGCATTAAAAGGCATGCAACACAACCAACTTTTTTGGGCTGTTAGGGGATGACCAATATTTGTACCACACAAGTGCCAGCCAATGACCATCCCCCTCTATTAACTTCCTAAAGATGTCTGTTGGCCCAAAACTCAACTGGACCAGCCACAATCTTGATTAAGAACAAATTGGAAAGAGCATAGGTGATAGGATTCTCAGATGGCAGGATGTGAATCACTCACTAACTCCACTGACAAGGACACATAATGGTGATGGAATCATTTGCACTTACCAAACATTCAAAAAATTTCTTAAATGATTCTATTAACATCAATTTAACTCCGCTTCTTGACTATTGTTCCATTAAAGTCTGTGGAATTGAATAACGATGGTAAAAGTTCAATGCATATCAAGTATTGCATCATTTATTTAGCATGCACACATTTCTTCTCCTCAGAATTTGTGATTTTAGTAATTAACCATCTTAAACTTCTATTTGTAGACACAGTGTAAAAAGTTAATTCAGTATGTTTTCTTTTTGTCAGAAAAGAGAGAGTCTTTTTCACCAAGTATATCATGGGTAACTAATTTTATTGTACACCTCTTTGAAGTGATCACCTGCATGCAGTCTCAACAGTGATGCAAATCGGAGCAGTATTAACACCTGAATTAGCCTTGTTTCACTAACTGCATGGGGATTTTAGTGTTCTGTGAGGCAAGCCTAAAGTGATGTTCAGCATAATTCCTCAGATTTTTAGCTCCTGATAACTCAAAAAGTTACCATACACTTTTATAATCTCTGCCTGTTGGGTTAATTCCATGGTATGTGGTTATTTTGCCTTTGAATGCATCTAAAATTTAAAAAGGGATGGGATCTCTCTGCTAACATTGTCAATCTGCTTTTGGTCATTATCTTGGTAACAAATTTTGTCTTGTAATACTGCTTTAAAAGTACATGATTATAACCATTTAAGATGCAATTGAATCCACTAAGGAACCAAATAGAATGTGGCAAGTGGCTGAGAATGCATTTGAAGATGCAGAATGTTGGAAGTAGCCAAAATTCTGAATCTATTATAACATTTTTCAGTCATGTGTTTCAAACAACTAAGTTTCTTGGTAAGAACATAAGCAATACATTTAATTTGAGTAAAATTGTAAAGATCTTTTTGTCAATCCTCAAATTTGCATAATATAAGGACTGCTTGCTGAAGTGGAGGGGAATGATCAAATCTAAACTAAAACTTTGTGTGCTGGGCTAAACTTTGAAACACTTATTCCTTAATGTAAATTTAAATACTGGCAGAGAACTGGAAATGTTCAGTCTCTTTCAGAATAAAATGATAACTTTAAAAATGGATTTGAGCCAGTGCACAATGTTTTGAATTTCTGTAGTATACCTTGAAAGCTGAGGCATGGCTAAACTAACAAGCATTTGTTCTAAGCTTTCTGTAGATTTTTAAAGAAAATGTATTTATCAATGCTTAGATCCATTTTTTTTTAAAAAACGTAGTTTTACTTAGAATTTATTGCTCCTGCTGAAATAAGGATGATCATTAATGATTCTTCAGTTAAAATGTAAAAAAATTCAGAGTTTTCAATGCACATTTTGTTTCAGTAGTAAAGCAGATTAATGGAGTTAAAGAAGAAAAGCTGCTAGGGTCCTGTACAATACACAGAAGTGCTGGAGAAACAGCAGATCACACAGCATTCATAGGTAGTAAAGAGTAACCAACGTTTCGGGCCCTTTGTCAGGAAGGGCTCAGGC
Organism: Narcine bancroftii; assembly: GCF_036971445.1. NCBI lineage: Eukaryota > Metazoa > Chordata > Chondrichthyes > Torpediniformes > Narcinidae > Narcine > Narcine bancroftii. Next base: position 347,038,999 of record NC_091471.1, read on the forward strand.
CCGAAACGTTGGTTACTCTTTACTACCTATGGATGTTGTGTGATCTGCTGCACAGTATTGGGAGTTCAAGGCATGAAGGTTGAAATAATATGATAATCCTCACATTTCACACTTACTGCTCATAGTACAGATCTGTTTGTCGTTCAGTAAATGTTTTCCAAAGATGTTTTTAATATTTTCCTGTAGACTATTGCCAGATTACTACTACAATTGAGTAATGCAGATTTTTAACTTTAAGGCTGTAAGATGCAAACAAAGTTGATTCTCCAGACCCAACAGGGAATCTATATAATGTACTCAAGCCAGAGCTACAAGTGAATGATAATTGTGAGACAGCTTAGAATTTTATAACATGCGAATCTCAATCAGATTTGTGTGCCTGGTTAATTGATCCCAGTATTAAAGCACTCTTGTATAAAATTCTTTAACAAATTTCTTTTTTGAATGTAGGGCAGTAAATGGTCTAGACCAAGGATCTGCTGGAATTGGATCAGCACCACCTTCTTCCCCGCCTGGCACACTGCCACTCAGTGTCTAAACATAATAATAATGCACCTTTTTTAAAAAAAAAATCTACTTCAAACAACCTGGTAATTTTTGTAACCTGGCTACAAATTGATTGCACTGCAGTGTGGAGGAATTTCTGAACTTAGATGTTGTTTGTACTGGACAAAGTTTTTGGTTAACCAGTTTGCCTCTAAACTGTTACATTAGAAATGTCAGCATTAATGCTACTGCTATTGTGCATTACAGCTACAATAGATTTGTACATTGAGCATTCAAATTTAAATTCCTACCAGTATTGGAAAGGTCCATATATTCATATATAACATGGTATATATGGTATTTGTTCATGCCATTTGTACAGTTGTGACTCTCCAGACAGTTGGTCTAGGTTTCTTGGTTATGTGCCTGGACTTGGTGATATTTTGAAACACCAATTCCTGACTTTTTTTTTGTTGTACTGTACAATTTTTCTTGATTTCTAATGTCAGATTTAATATTTAAGCACTATTTAAGTGCAAATGGTTTGTTTTTTAAAAAAAATATAAAAGTTGGAGAACAAACTTTATTTGAATTATTTGCTGCTTCTCCGTGTACTCAAATCACTTTATTTTTTTGCATAATTCAGATAATTGCATTACTGTATATGTTTGTAAACCTAACCAAGACATTTGTACATAGCTTGGGCTTTGTAGCATTATTTATTCAGATTCTATATGGCATGTTTAATAAATGAAAGTTTACCATACTGTTGTAACAAATGATATCATGTTGTAGAAACTGCAGTTTAATCTTTCAGTATAATAAATTTGTTCTATAAACAGCTGCAGTGTGTTATAGTTTGTTAAAACCCCACAGGTTCCAGGTAAGAATTCCTATTGGTATATCTATGGAAAGTAACCTACTAAATTTAATTATTATTCTTGAGTACAGATTAAATAATGATTCTCAATTTGTATGGTCTACATTTCAAAAGGAGGAATTGGAAATGAAACTCATCTGTTTATACTAGTGCTTGAAGTTTTGTGATGCACATTTCCTTTCCACAATAGCCTTGTTCTTGTGTTTATAACATATTTCTTCCACTACTTACAGAATTTGAAGTTTTGACGGAGGGACTATTATGTTTGGGGCACATAGTTAAGGTCAGCAAGACTTCACTTCATAAAAGGCATCAGTTCAAAAAATGTAAGGTGCCTGAAAAGGAATATTAAAACAGGTCGATAAGAATGTTTGGTTCCTACATGAAGCCCAAGCCAAAGGCGTGGGGAACTTGAATCACTGTGCAAGAGAAATGACATGAGCTTCGAAGAGAGAGTAAATGCTTTTGATTCACTGGCACGATCTTGGGTAAAGTCAACCAATCTTTTTAAATAATACCCTCCAGATCAACTCTACCTCTGTGCCACCTGCACAAGACCAGTGTGGCTTGCCTTTACACCGGAAAATTTTTCATAACTTAGCAACTGAACACGCTTTGCAGACTCCATCTGCAAGTTAAAGGAGTCAGGTATGGAACACAAAAGTATTACTGTATATTAAAGGCTTTATAGACCAAAGCCCTTGGACTAGTTCAAATAAACTGCAGCATTAAAATTTCCCAGTGGCTGTGGTGAGATTTTTGACTCTGATCTTGAGATTATATAATTTTTTTTGTAGTACTGATCTAATAAAATTAGTCTACGTTCAACCAATTTTCTTCCAAGCAATACCTTAACCTTATTTCAATATGCTAAATATACCAAGCAAATACCATCTCCAACAGAAGAGATTCTAGCAATACCTTAACCGTATTTCAATATGATAAATGTATCATCTCCAACAGAAGAGATTCTAACTATGCTTGTCATTCAACAACACTATCCTTGGAAATGTATGGTTACCTTTCATTGCTGCCATATTTAAATCTTGGTACTCTCCAAAGAGAGTTATTGAAATACCTTCACGATTGGCTCAAGACAGCAGCCCACACCTTTCTTCTTGAGCCCAGTTAAGGATGGTTGCCTGAAACATTCAAATCTGATTTTAAAAACATACTTTCACCATCACTGATGGACTATAAAATCAACTCTGACCATAACTCCCCCCACAACCTACTTACACTATTTCTACATGAATTCTTTTGTTTTTCAATTGTCAAAACATTTCCATAAAATGAACTGTCATACCTGTCCAGATTGCTGTCGACAAGACCTTCCCACGATCAGCAAGAGTGCCGGATACAAGAAAAGACCAATATCTGTCCCTAAAAATATAGATACCGTACATTTCAGATTTGTTGTCAGAGTACATATATGACATCACACACAACCTTGAGATTCGTTTTCCTGCGGACAAGGCAGAATTATCACTTAGTACTTCTGCAAAAAAAAAACACGACTCAATATATACTCGTAAATAAAGAAATCAAAACAAACTGACTGCAATACAGAGAAAAAGTAAATCAATAAAGTGTATGAGTCCTTGATTTGGTTTGTTGTGGAGGAGTTTGATCGCGCAAGTCTTGTGGCACCTGCACTTCTTTCCTAATGGAGGCAGCGAGGACAGAGCAAGTGCTGGGAGATGGGGGTTCCCTACAGGAGTAGATGTTCTCAATGGTGGGGAGAGATCTGGCTGTGATGTCCTGGACTGTTTCTACTACCTTTTGCAGGGCTGGTGTCCCTACACCAGACTGTGATGCAGCTGGTCAATACACATTCCACCACACATCTGCCAGGGTTTCCGGTCATAACAAACCTCTGCAAACTCCTGAGGAAGTAGAGGAGATTTCTTCAAAGTGGTATTCATGTGTTGGGTCCAGGAAAGGATCCTCTCAGATAGCGAGTCCAAAGAACTTAAATTTACTCACTCTCTTCACCTCTGGTGTGGCAAAGCATCGTAAATCCTTTGAGCAAAACAAAAAAAACATTTGAAAACTTATTTAATGAGGTGTGTTTTAAAAAGCATTTATGGAAGTTCCAGAATTTAATGCACGAGTAACTCAATAGGGTCAGTGCAGAAACAGGTCCTTCAGCCAACCAAATCAACTCTGACCATAACTCCCCCCACAACCTACTTACACTATTTCTACATGAATTCTTTGTTTTTCAATTGTCAAAACATTTCCATCCTAAATTTCTACCAATCACCTATACCCTAGTGGTAGTTTACAGTGGCCAAACCACATATCTTTGATATCCAGGAGGAAACTTACATGATTATGGAGAAAATGTGCAAACTCTACAGACATCATCCGAGTTTAGGATGGAACTGGTATTGAGAGGTGGCAGCTCTACTATCTGGCACTCTGTTGCAACTAAATCTACAACTGAACAAGAGAGTAGCTGTTGCAGTGAATTATTAGGCTGAAGGAAATTGGAGAGGGAAAGGATCAGAAAACAGTAAGCATTTCCAATTGGCAGGATTTGCCTAGTCAAATCCAATTTATAGTCATCTAATTGCACAAGTACAATCTGATGAAACAGCGTTCTCCAGTCCTCAGTGTGAAACACAGGCACACAACCAGACATAACACACAATGCAGACGAGTATTCATCTATACAATTAAATAAATATTGTTTCATGAATGTGAGTGTCTCGAATGGTTAGTGTGAACCGTTCCTTTGGTCGTTCAGCATCTCACTGCCTGTGTACTCCTGTATCTTTCCTGATGGGAGCAACTGAAAGATGCTGTGTTCAGGATGGAAGGGGTCCTCAGATTTTGCATGCCAGACATCGATCCTGGTAGATCACCTTGATTTTGGTTGGGGGGGGTGTGGGGTTTGGGGAGGGAGACTCCTGTGATCCTCTCTGCCACTCTTAACGGTCCTGTGGATTGACCTCCGATCCATTTCGCTGCAGCAACCATACCACACTGTGATGCAGCTGACCAGGACATTCTCAATAGAGCTCCTGTAGAAGGTTAATCTAAGGATGGCCGGTAGCCTATTCAGGAAGTGCAGTTGCTGTGGCACCTTCCTGATAAATGAGATGTGCGTCCTCTGTAGGTCACTAGTTAAGTGAACTCAAACTTGATGTTCTCCACTCTCTGTTGCAGAGTTGTCGATGTGTAGCGGAGGGTGGTCATTCCTCAATGTAACCTACAAGCCCAAGGATTCTGCATGAATGAGACCATGTAAGAAAACCATGGCTGGTGGGGGGGGGGGGGGGGGGGGTGAGTTTCAGAGTAAGTGAGGCAGTACTTGAATAACACAAGGTATAGACAGGTTTAGCAAGTGAACTGAACAATGCCAGCCAATGCTTTGAAGGTGGAGTACCCTTAGTGATAGCATGGGCACATATTCTGAAAAATGTAAAACTGTTCAATCTCACACATTTGCCAAAATACACAATAGAGTTGGGTAGCTGAGACTGCCTTTAAAAATGTGGGGCAGAATGAGGACCCTCTCCAGGTCATTTCTATGACATTCTAAGTCTGACTTGGCCCTTTGAGGTTCAAGTCATGCAATGTCAACATACATCACATGAATTGGTACAAGTTCTCAGTGAATGATCATACAGGTCTCCCGGGAAGAAGATTTTTTTAATGGCTTAGCAGCTATCAAAACAGTTAACCCACACTTAGTTGCCATCTTCATAACCACACCTCATTCTATACATCTGACACCACCACCCCTCTTTCATTCCCTAATGCAAAATCCCAATAGGCCTCTGACTGCCAGCTCTCTCCGACCCTTACACAATGAGATAGTGAGGTATTTCCCCCACCCCCTGCTAGTTTGACCACACAGTTTAAGCAGGGCTCATTCGGTACCATACCTCCAGTGTCCAGCCCACACAGGCTCTGGTTCCCGATCTTAGGGCAGTATCCAGATAGGTCTGGCAATCTACCCACCTGTAGAAATTACTGTCCGTCTCGACTGCACCTTACCATCAATCCTGCAGTACCCACTGAAACCCGAGGCCCGAGTCCGACTGCTAATAAACTTTTATCCAACAAGGAATTTTAGTTTCTTACCAGTCACTTTGCAATGCTCCCATCTTCCAGGAGTCCAAAGCTGGATGGAAAGATTGGTGCCTTATCCAGGTCCTACGGAAAATAAACAAAATTGTGACTCACTGATCCTAGACGTGGAACCTTTGAGTGTTCTGCAGTGCAAAGAAAATGTGAAACACCAAATAAGCTCAAGCGTAACTGAAGTTTGTTTTAGCAGGGGCACAGACAAGTCAATTGCAAGTGACCAAATCATCATGGCCATTATGTACCAGGGGTGTAAGTTAATTAGGTGTAAATTAGGCGGACAGACTCATGGGCTGAAATGGCCTGTTACCGTGCTGTATGTCTAAAAATTAACAGCAATTGCACTGGAAGCCATTACCATAGATGAGCAAAGGAATACATCAAAAGAAAAGCACAAACTGCAGATGGAATTCTGATACAAAAAAACCGCAAAATAGTGGAGATTCTCAGGTGGTCAGTCAGCCCTGGAAATGAGGTGTTGTAGAACAACAGCAGGCTCTGGACATCTGAAGTAAATGAGAACGTTGAAAATACTCGGTTGATCCATTAAGATGCTGAATTGATTTTAGACAGATGATGTTACATTGGAACAGCCATTTATGGCACAAAGAGGAAAGGCCATTTATGTGAAATTCAGCATTCAATTTCAAAGGTTGCAAAATTGTTCAAATGAGAGGACGTGTTCTTCAACCTTAAGCCAGGCCTCTTGAGAAAGTGCAGGAAGTTAAAGAGACTGGCAGTTGGAAGCTCAGTTTCACCCATGCAGTCTGAACATTTCTACAACCTCATTGTAAGCATGAGGTGCTACATTCACACAACAAGCGAATTGCTACTTCACCTGAAAGAACAGCTTGTGTTTATAGATGGTAGAAAGGGCAGGGTTAAGAGAGCAAGTGTTGCAACTCCGGTGGCTCCATGGGAAGGCGTTACCAAAACGGGAAGAGTTGAAGGATATAGAACTGGACAGTTGAGGGGAAGGTACAGTCCCTTGAGGTTGCTGGAACAAGAGGGAAAGATGTGCCTGCCCGCTCCAATTTGTGTGATGATCGATCAGGGGCTTCCATGAATGTTAAGAATTTCCAAGGAGGCATTGAGCACTCCCTTGTTCCATTGTTCTCCTGGAAATCCTCGTGGAGCTTGGCAGAAAGTGCAGGTTTTTGGTGTCTGATGTCACGTGTGCAAAGTGACTCAGCATTTTCAAAGTTTCTGATTGTTGGTGAGGGGAGAGCCCAGTTCTAAAAACACCCCTTTGTGTCTGAGGGACAAGTCGTTCTGTTTTGAATTTTCTTATTCATCCTACTATCGAGTTTATCTATGTACTCTATTTATAGAATTTAATTTTTCCCCTAGACATGATTGTAATAAGTTCACTGAAAACAGACGTTATACAGTCAGAAAAATCCTTATTTTGTCCAGAGGGTGGTGCTGTAACCTCTATTTAAAGAAACCTTGCTCAGATCTGACTTGGTGCAAAAATCTTACTCAGTCAAATGGCCTACACTGTTCTTGCTCACGTTTAGTAACTCTACAGGACACTCTTCATTCAAAATTATCACAAACATGGATGGAGAATGCCACTGTGTATATTTAAGAGGGAAATGTTTGTATGTATTTTGATTGATATGGTTCACAGTGTGAACAATAAAACAATTTAAAAAAATATATATATATATTTAAAAAAAACATGGATGGAGGGGATTGGAGGGTTATGGACAGGGAGTGGGTGGGTGGAACTAGTGGAGTTCTCTTAAATCGGTACTGACTAGAGGGGCCGAGATGGCCTGTTTCTGTACTGTAGTCATTTTATGGTAAAATGTAGAAGTGAATTCTTCTGATGTGTCGATCTAAACTGCAAAGGAAGTTCTTTTGGACAGTTCAAGACCCAATCATTTAATATTTGAACAATGTGCAGTAAAACCCATTATCCAGAATTCAAGCAACTGGCAAAAAAAAAGAGGAAAATAAATAAATAGAACAAGAATAAATTGTAAAAGTAAATGTTCTCTGAAGTCAGCCCTTTGGTGAAGATGGGAGCAAATATTCAGCCAGCGGAGTTCTTTGCTTATAGCAGTTATTTGAATAAAGTTATATTTGAATAAAATGGCATCACCCAGGAGGTAGAGTTGATGCCACTTGCTATTGGAGTGACTCTCTTAAAGTGTTTTCTTATCCCCATATATAATTGTTGAATATTTTGGACCAATTTTTTTGTGTTAAATTTGGGAGGTGGGGTGACTTTTACACGTGACATACTTTTGACCTTGATAGGTATCTGCATCGTTCAAGGCATTAGGAGTTCAGAAGGATGGGACCAGGTGGCAAGTTCCCATCCGGGCCATCGGGAGCTTGGACAGGGGTGCATCTGGGGACAAGGAGGGAGTCTCTGTGGCCGGGACAAGGCATCAGGAGCTCAGATGGAGAGTGAAGGGTCGATTTTTACATGGTCATACATGGAGTTCTTGGCCCTAAAAAGGGGGAGGGATCAACTATTACATGGTATCGATGATTACATAAGTATAATCCAGCAAGAGTCTATCTTTATTGGTATAATTATTAAGTATATTAGTAAGGCTATAATCTGTAAGTGGGGGGGGGGGGAGGCGTTAATTTTGATAGCGGCAGTGATGGGGGTTTAAATTAAATTAAATTTCATAAGTTATGGAAATTACCTGATTAAAGTGAACTTTACATAATTAAAGACTACAATACTGATTTTTTTTTTCAAATTATTTTACACTGTCTTTTAAACTGGTGTATGAGTTAAGGCATCGTAACAGCGAGTCTCAAGCAACCAGAAAACTCGCTTATCCAGCATCTACTAATCTCCATACATTTTAGTTTATGTGTTTAGCAAATTCAATATTTGTATTTCCTTTTAGAGCTCAGTGTAACTGTTTAAAATCATTTTATGTAAATTTTATGTCCATATGACAATATCTAATGGATCACAGACTAAATGTTGATCTAAATTTAAATATATATTTTTTAAAAAACATGGATGGAGGGTTATGGACAGGGAGTGGGTGGGTGGAACTAGTGGAGTTCTCTTAAATCGGTCATTTATTCGTCATCTGTGCTCTATGTTCTTACATTAATTTGATTGTTTTAGAGTTTACAATGGCTTTACATTTGAAGTATTGTTAAAATAGTATATAACCATACAACAATTACAGAACGGAAACAGACCATCTCAGCCCCTCTAGTCCGCACCGATTTGTGAAAATCCACTAGTCCCACCTACCTGCTCCCTGTCCATAACCCTCCAATACCCTCACAACCAACCTTCTCTTAAATGACAAAATTGACCCTGCTGCAACCACCTCTTCTGGAAGGTCATTCCACTCAGCCACCGCCCTCTGAGTGAAGAAGCTCCCTCTTATGTTACTTCATAATTTCTGCCCCCTAACCCTCAACTTATGACCCCTCATTCCAATCTCCATGAATAAATATGATGGGGTGATGTCCTGAACAACAGAACAAATTTTACATTTTGAAAGATATTGAGATCAGTTCATCGCATTACGAGAGTAAATTTTGACAACATTTCATCTAGAATCGATAAACTAGCAATGAGTACAAACTGATACACACTCACAGATTTGGAATGTACCATCTGGAAAATGATGCAAAGCAAATAAGCATGCTGAAGTTCCATTCTTTTCAGATTTCAGAAAAAAATGTTCATATCTAAAAGTGAGTGAGCCATGCATTCAAAGAAATATCGCTTATTGCAAAGGACCATTGTCATGCCAACGGACTAACTCCATTAGTGAAACTTAACATGCATGAGCCCCATTAAAGGGATCAACACACACAATGCCTGCTTGGTGCTGCATAACTCAATTTTCATCTTGCTGTGAAATTTTTAAGTGCAACACGTGAAAAATGGATCTCAGAGTCCCATTTTAAATTGGACTTTTGCTTGCTTGAAAGCAAACATGAATTCAAGCTGCAAAAACACATTTTTAGTCACTTTGTAAAGTGTGAGAACCCTGTTACAGCAAGAAGCACTGCCACAAGCTGCTAGTCTCACTCCAAAAAGAGTTTGTCTTGTGGTTTACAAGGCAAATATTTATACATTCAGACACCTAGGTATCTAGAACAGACTCCACCATATATGTACGATTCTTAGAGTTCTCTTGGGATTCGTTAATCAGATTCATGTCCATTTCCCAATAGCTAATAGTCTTTTATTACTTTGCTAAATGAGGAAGTCATTATCAGCTCCAGCTGATAACTTGAAAGAAAGGAATGCAGCTAGCTCCCCTCTACAGTCAATATTCCCACAACTATATCACACCTGAAGGTTTAACTCTTTTTCTTTCCACATGGACTGCCTGACCTACTCAGTTTTTCCAGGTTTTTATTTTAATTTCCCGTAGAGCAACTGTATTATTTTTTTTAAAAAACCAACCTAATAATAGATTTGGGAGAGAGAAGCACAAACTGCAGATGCTGGAATCTTAGTGAACAATGAGAGAGTCAGGCACCAATCCATGGGTAGAAATGGTCAGTCAGTCAGAAATGGACCGCAAATAAAAAAAAAATCTTGCTTCTGAAAGTGAGTACCAACGAGGACTTGTTACAGGAGAAAGTTTCATTTAAATTGCAGTCTTTTTCTCTTTGAAAAATCCTCATCGACACGTCTGGGACAGTAGTGGTCAAATAATTTCTGTTTCGTTCTCATCCAATCAAAAGGTTTCACAGGTGAAATTATGCTGAAGAGCAGCGTCATAATATTCTTTGGTGGTTCTAGGCAGATCAGCCTATTGTAATTCAGCATTAGAATATCAAATAAGATCACAAGTAGTACTTACTTCATCCTGTTTCTCACCTAATCCAACAATGCTTCTCCTGTTGCCTTTAACGTAGCCAATCTCCGCTTCATCAAGAGTTGTGGTTCAAATCACAATCTAGGATTTATTCTGCAACAAAAGCAAATAATATTTAAAATATAAACCTTATCCCAACAAAGGGAGGAGAATCATTTACTTGTAGACATCAAGCAGGATTAGAGGGAATTTAGTACCTATCGAGAAGCAGGTATGTTGAATGTATTTTGCTATAACTGCAATAGAATTAACAGAATCCTGAAGCTTGTTTTTCCAGAGGCTCAATATTAATACAGGTTTCATGGTCAAAGTTTGGCCATTGGATTACCCTCGCCCAATACCTCCTGTTCTGGTTTGAGGAGTTACAATGTGCCATTGTGATACTAAGTATTGACTTGGTGTACACCAGGCAAAGAACGGTAAAAGCAGTCAATCTGTTCGATTTGAAGCTAATAGTTGAAGAGGACCAGGACGTTCCATCGTCCCCTGATCAACATTCCACCAAACTGAACAAAAGGAGGTCAACTTCCATTTGACAAATTGTGTCGATTATCCACAAAGTCAGGAACGTGTGCAGTTCAGCACTCGGAACATGTACAGAAATACAAGTTGGCCGTTGCTACCAAAATGGCTCCTCGATCGAAATTGGCTGTGTACCCTCCCATCCATCAAGTTGATTGGGCTTCAGATGAAGCCCACTTTCTTTCCTTTTAAAATATTTTAATTAACTTTTTATATAAAGAACAAAAAAGGACACAATTCAATAAGATGACATGGACAGTTACACAAACTAAAAAGGCATCACACTAACATACATGAATTGTAACTCATGTCCATATTTAAAATATTTACCTTTTTAAAAAAACTAATAATACAATAAAAATAAAATAGTCAAGGAGGGAAACTCGAACCCCTTATCGAACTGTGTTGCCAGATGCTGTATATGATTGGTATTAAAAGAAAAATGAAGGTAGAAAAAAATTAATATAAAGAACCATGGACAAAGTAACAAGGCAGACAATTTAATTGCATTGGAGTAAAATTATCAAGTAAGATAGTGAGCCATATCTGACCCCCATAATTTCTGGAATCTTGTATCTGAATTATTAATTGAATAACGATCGTTTCCATGTTCAAACAAGACATGATCTCACGCAACCCCTGATCATGAGTAGGCGGGGCAGCATCCTTCCATTTCAGTAAAACAGTAAAATTACGTGTCTCGCCAAAAGAGAGGTAAAAGAAATGGCACCAGAGACAAAGAAGCATCATTCTCCCCGCCCCTCCCCCCCCCCCCCCCCCCCCCCATTGTACTGAAGAGGGACAGAAGGGTTCGGTATTAAATCTATATTAAAAAATTTTGATAAAGTATGGAAAACCTCTCTCCAGTATTTTTCTAGATGAGGACAAGTCCAGAAAATATGAATTAATGATGCTTTTCTGCTCTTACACTTGTCTCACCAGGGAGTCCTATCGGAATAAAAGCAAGACAATTTAGCCTTAGACAAACGTGCTCCACGTTGAATTGTAATAGATAACGTCAAACGCATAATGAAGAGCTATTAACCAACTTATGAATTGGGTCCCAATCCATGTCCAATATATAGTCAAATTTAAATCCTGTTCCCAAGCATTTTTGATTTTAACTGACAAGTCTGATTTAAACATAACAATTATGTGTAAATAATAGATATTAAACCTTTACAAGAAAGCATTAAGCTAAAAAAAAAACCCTCATCTTCAAAAATTTGATTCAGATGCTCTTAGAAAATCGGATACTTGTGATTCAAGAAATTAAAAACTGATTGAAATTAAACAACCTCTAAAAGGTTGATGTTTTCCAAAATCATAGTCTTAAAAGAACATTTTAATGGTAATGGAAATACTCGTTGTAAAAGTTGTGCTTTTCATACTCCCTATAGTTTAAAGTTATTTTTAAAATTCAATTTATGCCTGAATTTTAAGTGCAGTAACTCAGACATAAGTTCATATTCAATAGAATGCCAGCTGTGAAAATGAAATCATTGCAATTCTCCCTTTGCCGTTATTGATACTTGGTCGACCAACAGGTGCAAGAATGATCTGTTTGTTGAAGCTGACAATTTACAACCTGATGTCCATCTTAATTGCCGCACCACTTCAATACTTGATAATACCTGCACCACTCAGGATATGTGCTGTTCTTGCTGCTGCCCATTAGGGAAGTGGTACAGGTGCCACAGGATTTGTGGCCACCAGGATCAGGAATAGTTGCTACCCCTCCACTATCAGACTCCTGAAGACTAGACTCAGAGACACTTTTTTTTCCCCATTATTTATTACTGTATATTTATACATCTGCATTTATCCTGTCAATTCATTTACTGTTCTTTATTTGATTACAGGTTAGTTACAGGAAATTTAAAAAAAATTCTGACTGACCTGCAGGAAAAGAATCTTGGGGTTGTAAGTGATGCCATATATATATATACACTGACAATAAATTTACACTTTAAATATCATCGTACAGGAATGTATCGTGTGTAGGGCGACCCTAGAATTCCCACCTAAAATGTGGGTTAAAAGCAAATCACAATATTTTAATAACAAATTACCATGCAAAGGTTTCAATTTTGTTTGGATATTTTAAAATAAACTGCTGTCGGCTCCTGCAACAGGCCGTTTAAAGCCTGCACAGAGCCCACGGCAGTCGGACTGTGAGGATGGACCCCGCAGAGGAGTGCTGAGACTTCGCTGATAACTAGCAGGGCATGCGCGAGGTTGCATCAGAGCTGGTGGGAGGATGGCAGCATTGTTGAAGCTTCACCCTCAAGGCATGGATTTTTGGACCCGGTGTATAGGATGACCCATTTTAAGGTGACTTTTTAAAGTTTCAAGAATCATCCTATGTGACGGCATATACAGTATCAAACTTTGCAAACATTCAAACTATTTTGCTGTCATCTCCCTTCATCCAATCCAATCCAGCCTTTCTATATGATGCTGCTTTTTCCACCCATGAAGAGCTCATTGACTTTATCCACTTTGCTATCACCCCGACCTCAAGTTCACTTCGTTCATCTCTAGCAACGCTGTCCCCTTTCTTGATCTCTCAGTGTTCAACTCTGGGGACAAACTCTTGACAGACATCTTCTACAAATCTTCCAATTCCCAAGGACAACTACACCTCTTCACACCCTGTCAGGATTCTATTTCTTTCTCTCAATTACTCTGTCACATCTGCTCCCAGGATGAAATCTTCCATGCTAGATTGTCAGAAATGTCCTACTTTTAAAAAAAACCATGGCTTCCCCTCTACCACCATCAACTTGGCCTACACCTGCATATCCTCGATTACCCGCACATCTGCCTTGGCCCCCTCTGCCCCACGTGCAACAGGAACAGGATTCCCCTTGGCCTCATCTACTAACCCATCCTCCCATATTTCCACTATGTGATCCCACCACCAGACACATCTTCCCTTCTGCTCCCCTCTCTGCCTTCCATAAGCTACTCCCTCACCCCTTTCCTCCAATCGCCCCCTTGTCACCTACCCCTTTGACCACAGGAAATGCTGCACCTGTGCCCACACTTATGCCCTCACCAGCATTTGCAGCCCTAAACAGTGTTTCCAAATGAGGCAACACTTCACTTGTGAATCTGCATTCTTGAATCCCCCTCCCCCAAAGTCTTGTGCTGCACCAAAAAAATTTGAAACACTTCAAAAACAAAAAGGGGGCACATACAGAGTGTTCTGTTAAAAAAAATTCCAGCCAGCCATTAAATGGCAGTGTCCAGGGGTTTAAACTTCACATTAGCTTACACGGTAATGCAGTGATCAAGATTATTATTTTAAAGATGTATGCAACTTTACATACAGACATCCAGAATGGTAACAGGCCCTTTCAGCCCACAAGCCCATGCTGCCCAATTGACCTACAACCCCCTGTACATTTTGAACAGTGGGAAGAAACCAGAGCCCCTGGGGAAAACCCATGCAGACTTGGGAGAACGCGCAAACTCTTTACGGAGAGCGCAGGATTCAAACCCCGATCCTGATGGCTGGCGCTGTAAGTAATGCGCTAATCCTGCCACCCAGTGCTCATTTTTAAATATTTTGTTTTTTCAGTGTTTCAACATTTTGATGTTTATTAATGCACATTTAGAACATTAAGGGGCTTATTTATGCTTGTGGGATATATTATACGAGAGGCTCTTCTGGCATCCGCATTTTTTGTTGTCCGCAGGAAGTCTATGCCCCTACGAGCAACTCGGACTAAATGCTTGACTGACTTCCAAATAGCAGAGCTGCAGTGTGTGGATACAAGCTCATCTAAACAAGAACAGTAATGAGAAGGGTCATTAAATAATTTGGAAAAAGGAACATTAATAACTGTAACTACAAAATAAGTGAAAAACATATTGGGGGGGGGGGGAGAAAATCGCTCTTAATTTTTCCATGAATTACACTGAAATGGTCAGTGTTTGCCATCTTTACACCTGAATAAACAGTCGATCTTTGGAGTCTGTAGCTCCGCAGCTAAAGGCAGACATCTGATGAGGACTTGGGTACCATCAGGAAGAAGAGAAATGGATTCACCCCACCAACAACAGTCATTGCCTGCAGCTCCTACTTACCTAGGCCAGGAGGCAGAAGGCTGAAGAAACTTGACTATCCAACGTTGGGTGGTGAGACTAGAGGGGCATCCCAGGAGTACCATCGTACTCTTGGAGCGGACATGGGGGTGGGGTTGGAGAATAATCAACTGTCAAGGCCAGGAGGCATTTTGCTTTTAAAAATATTTTATTGATTTTAATAAAGAACTTATTAAAATAAGTTGATGTGGACATAAACTAAATACGATATTCTATTACTAACATCATGAATTGCAAATCATATCCATAATTCATACTCTAAATAGTGTAATTTTTTAGGAAAAAAAAACTAATAATACAAAAAAAAGGAAGATTAAAATAGTAAAGGATAAAAACTCAAACCCCTTACCTATCCTTGTTGCCAGATGCTGTATATGACTGGTATTAAAAGAAAAATTAAGGTTAAAAAAAAATAAAGAACGTGGAAAAGATACAAGTCAATTTAATTACATGGAGTAAAATTATAAAGTAAGATAACGAGTCATAATTGACCCCCATAACTTCTTGAATCTTGTATCTGAATTATTAATTGAATAACAAATCTCTTCTGCGTTCAAACAGGACAAGATGAATTTTTAAGAGCTTGAAAATATCTATAGAACTGTCTAAACATTAGCCATAAATTAGTAAAATGAACAAGAAAAAGTTAGCAATGTTAAAAGATCTAGAAATTATGGGAATATTCCCTCCACCCAATCTCCACGTTGAAAAAAACTCATGTGTGGAAATTCCAATTCTACACAGATCCAACTGGTGAATGGTCGCAGTGGCCTTGTAATCCCAGCACATTCACAATCTGCCCTTTATGCTCCCATTGCATTTGTCAGCATCAACTCAATAGCTCACTCCAGACCTAATGTGTCCACACAAACCAGGGACCCAACATTTCTCTTCTAAAACATTAGCCAGAGCGAGTGCAATTCTGCTCACTGTCAGTCTCTGTAAAACTCCCAAATCACCAAAATTTGTTTGGTTGAACATGCCTTGGGTTACAGTCTCTCAAATATTCATCCAAGTTTAAAAAAAAACCAACTTTTTGTATGTGAAGGTTTCTTTCTATCAGTCTTTCAGGCAGAAATCCATACCTTCACTCCTCATAGAGGAAAAAAAAATCTCCAAATACTTTACCAATTATTTTAAACTTACTGGTCCAAGTTGATCAATCCCACCTTAATTGATAAACAATTAATTCTCTCCTTGGCTTTTTTTTTGTCAAAACAGTCCCAGCTATGGCACAGCCTTACAAATCTATCACAATCGCATCCTTCTTGTAGTAGCAATCAGAATTGTACACAATATTCCTGCTTAATCTATTACAAATACTACTTATCTGCTCATGTAAATCTATGCTTTTTCCAACAAACTCACTACCTTAGAAATCCACTCTGCTTGCTACCTTCAAGGATTTGGGGATATGCTTTTTGATCGGTTCCCACTTTTCTTTGTTTACCCACCACAACCTCCAGTTCCAAGTGAACTTTGCTACTTTTGTGACCAATTAATCAGTGCTCACACTTTATGCATTTTCCAGTTTTCCTCCATGCAATCGCTTCACTGATTTTATTATCATCTGCAAACTAAATTACAACCCTTGATCCAGTCAGTATAGAAAGCTATGCAGCCTTTCAAAAAACACACACAAAAACTCCCCTTGACCACTGCTCCTTGCCTTTTCCCGGTTAAAATATGCCATTTTACTAATGTTCCCCCTGAATAATTCTTGATTATCTACTATAATAGGATCTTGTTCCTCAATATTTCCCAATAATCTGCCCACCAGAGATTTAGGCTGCTTGGTCCAGCAATACTTTTTTTTTCTCATTTTTAAAAAACAGGACTACCTTCCAGCACAATACTTGAAAAATTATCATAACCTGTGATATCTTTTTCCTTGGTCTGAGAGCTCAGGATATATTTTTTTTTAAATCCAGGCCTGAATTTATCCACTTTAAAAAATACCAGAGCTCTGTGATATTATCAAAACTTAGGTGGGAATATCTTGGAAAGATTTTGCAATGATTGGTGTCACCTGAAACAAGCACTAGTTAATCATGAGTTTTACAACAAAGAACAATAACCATAAACGACTGTAATAATTGATACCATGTAAAAGTCAACCTACCTGTTTTGGGCCCCAAAATAGAGTATTTTCCATTTATCACGTGCAAAAGGCAACCCTGCCCCTCCCCTATTTTTGGCTCTGGCCACTCCTCCACCAGAGGTCCCGGCTCCACAACCGCAAACCATCATCCAGGCCACCCTCCAATCAGAGCTCCCAATGCCCAGGCCGCCCTGCCATCCGAGCTCCTGAAGTACTTAAAGTGGACTTGCCACCCTGACCTGGCCGCCCGCCCATCTGTGACTCCGATGCCTTAAATAACGCAGAAATTTACCGCACTCAAAAGTAGTATGCATGTAATAGTCGACCCCCTAAATTTTACCGAAAAAATTGGCCAATGAAATTTGACTATTACCCGCACATATACGATAAATACAACATCCTTGGTGTGAACGTGCTTTTGTCTCCCTATAAGACCACCTGTATTCCTCTAGAGTTTAGATAAGGATTGGGGCAAGTTGGACTACAGCCCAACTTGAAACACCAAATAGGAACTTCAGTCATTGTTGGTATAGAGCTTTGCACCCCAATTTAGCTCTGAATGCTCACTTCCCCTTGCTCCTCCCCAATCAAAAAAAATAGAAATGGTTAGATACTCTCTACTTTTAAAGCCATTCTCACCCTGTAAAACTATTTAATCAACCTCTTTCCTGTATTGCATCCTGGCTTCTACAACTTTTGCTGCATTTTCCACTTTCTGTTGTAAAAATGTTGACCACTCATTGCTTGGTAAATTTCAGTTCGCTCATGAAGCAGGCTAACCCAGCAATATTTCCTCACCTCTCCTCTCCAGGGTTGTATTTTTTTTGTTCGATTCCATCATCTGCAGGTTTTTTATTTTCTTTCCTCGCCTTGTCACACGAATGGAATTGGAACAATGAGTACATGGTGAGGATACACCAGGTGTTTGGGCTCATGTACGCAGTGAATATTCTCATGATTTGCTTATAGTGTGTTTTACTTAGACAGATCTTGGTATTCTGATATATCCATAGAGAAGAGAGCTGGGACCACTATTTCCAGCTACACAATAATTAAACAGAACGTAGGTCAAAACAGTCATCTCCATCAGACTGATGCAATATATCTGAAAGTTGAACTGCCAGCAAAATTTGATTATTCCTGGGATAAAACTTAGAATACAACAAACATACATTCAAGTTGTCAACTTTTTTTTTTTAAAAACACAACGTCTTATTTTGAATGTTTGTTTCACAAAGGATGATACTTTTTGTTTCTAGCCAGCGAATTAAATTGAGCTTTTAAGCTTTGGCTAAGCTTTTTTTTCCATGCCAGAAATATTTTAATGAAATTGTTCTTGGATCTTGGCAAATCTATTCTCATTTTAAAGACCACTTTTTATTTTTGAGCTGTCAGTCATTAATCTTACCCAAACAGACATTTTTTGTCCAAGATCTGGGCAATGGGAGGTGATTTATAAACAGTCTTTGTTCGTATGCAGGCGAGGAGAATCAGGAAGTGGAATCGGTTGATTTTCTCCCATCCAATTTCAGCCACTTTCTCCCCCACTTAGCTATCACCAATTTTGGGTTTTCACTCAAATGGGGATAGAATGAAACTTACTGGCAACTTCCCAACTCTGCTCTGACAATGAACACCTTGGGGACCAATGGAGAAGTGTGAACTTCAACCGCCTGCTCATTGAACTGGCACAGAAAAGGTCAGCCTATTGATGTCACCGAAGAAGCAACCATGAATGATGCTGAAGTATTGAGTAAACTAAGAATAGCTGGAGAAACTCAACAGGTGAGACAGCACCTATGGGTGGAACTCAATGTTGAGTCAGAACTGTTTATCAAGATAGAACAAGTGACATTACATCTATCAAGAGAAAAGGCAGCTGGGCAAGGGGTGCAGAGGTGACAGAGTAGAAGACAGAAAGCTTGGGAGGTGGAGCGCCTTTTGTTGACTGACCATTTCTACCCATGGTCGCTGTGTACCTGCAGCAATACTCTGTCTGCTCAAGATTCCAGCATCTGCAGCTTGTTTCTCTTGTTTATTTTACATTTTTCCAAAATGCTTCCATTGAGTTTTATGTCATGAACATTTAGAAATGTTCAAAGCTTTTGATCACCAGCTACTAGGAGTTTCCAGAGCTTCTATGGACAGACCATGTTTGTACCCTTACTTCAGCTGTTTGCATCCTATGGCAGAACTTCCAGTCAGTCACCACACAGGGTCTTCTCTTTCAGAATCAGGACTGCACTCTACAGTAAGTTGGTAATCTAGGGTCCAAATATTTACCACGTAAATCAGCAGAAAATACAGGCAGCAACTTTAGCCAAATTAAAACATGTATCACTGAGATGTACCCATCTGTGCACCTCATCCAGTCCAAGAAAACCCACACTAATCAAGCTGAACAAATTTATTATAGATTATTATTGCAGAAATACTGAGGGAAATACGTCAGGGAAAGGCATAAAGTATCTATTTTAGAACACGCATGTTATTTTCAATATCTATTTTGTCTGAGAAGCATTGTCTTTTTGTTTAAACTGATCAAATTTAGCATACTTAAAAGTCCTACTCCATTCCGTAAACACAACTGCATCCCAATGAGTTTTTTTTTGGGAGGCCAAGATGGTGGGTAGTAAGAGGCTGTATCCTTCTCAACACAACAAAAGGTTTAGAGGGGAACGGAATAGGGTTGAAAATTCCAAAACATGCAACGCAAGGGTGGCAGGGTTAGTGTAGCGATTAGCGCAACACTATTACAGCGTGAGCGACCTGGGTTTCAATCCAGCGCTGTCTGAAGGAGTTTGTACATTCTCCCTGTGTGTTTCCTCTCCCCTCTTCAAAGCACACGGGGGATGGGGGTTGTAGGTTAATTGGGTGCATTTGGGCATCACGCTCGTGGGCTGAAAGGGCCTGTTACCATGTCAAAAAAAAGTTATCCAAAGTATACACACCCAACTGAAATCAGTAGAAAATGTAAAACTATCAAAGCAAATAATTGATATTTATTCTAAATGGCACATTTGAGAATTAGTGGAAAAGTCTCAAAAGTCAAAACAAGATAAAGACCATCTAATCTTAAAGGAGTAGACAGGATAAAATGTTACAATTAAGTTTATTGTTTTCTTAAAAAAATTGTTGCTTCCAAAGATATCTTTATTGAATGGTATAGCTGTCTCTAAATACAGGTACAAGGGATGAGAATGACAGTGCCTGGTGGTCAACGGCCAATACAGAAAAATACTTCAGATGTTAAAGCTTTAAAGACATTTCAAAATTCCTGCAAGATGCAGAAGGCTCAAGGTACATATTCAAAACACCATATAAATTCTGGGATTGTACAAGGCATGAAGCACAACTGCATAAAATACAAAACCATTTTAATGGTTACATACTCAGCATAATGTATTATATCAGTCTTGACTGTGATGCCTGGTCTTGTAACCAAATTATAAGCCGTGTCTAAGGCACTTTTCTGAAATCTCTTAACACAAATTCTAATGGAACTCTGGTCTGAATAATGATCGATACGAATCTATTTGTACGATTTTGTATCATGCACCATCTGGTAGCTTGCAGAGACTTATGCAAATATTTTATGAACTTCAAAAGATCAAGCATCCATCACCACATCCGTTAAAAGCATTAGTCAAACACTATTTGGAAGTGAGGTCGCATAGGATCAAATTGTGGAACTACAGCTAATCAGAACAGAATTCAGAGATTTAAATGGTAAAATGCAAAGGCCAATCATCCGAGGGCTGGTCCATTGCATAAACATTTCCAGCAACATCTTGGGGTAAAATTACTACTTAGGGATAGAATATTTTAAAAAAACGTCTGAAATACTTATGTCCATTGTGTTAGTCAATGGAAAAACACGAGGAACGGTTCAAACACTAAAGTACATTTAGTGCACTTTTAAAATGCACTTTTAATTACTTTATATCTATCAACTCCAATCATACTTCAAAACGTTTTGTGTATATTACATGAACACGGAGGGCCATCAAGCCCCTACGAACAATCTGAAGATGTTTCCGACAAATTGGAATGATCGGAGTGAGAGTAGGTTACAAATCAATGCAAAATAAGGGAATTAAATTACAATTTTGTGACTGATGGTAAATTTAAGGACGTTGAAATTTGGGTTTTTATCTCTGGTTACTCAAAGTACATTGGCACTAACAATCCAAGCCAGTCCTTGTATTAAGCATGATGCTAACCAGATACTGCCATCCTATTACTTATTTCAATTTCTTTCCTTATTATAAAACTTGTTTACACAGATCCAGCAATGCTCACAGTTTGGTCTTTAAGCAGCAATTGAGGCTGCAGACTAATAACTTGATAAATTCTAAGCCATTGTCCACAAAATTACATGGAAATACATGTTTATTGTACACATAGCATGCATAATACACGAGAACCCTTCCAATTACACCCCAATGTTCAGGCGTGGTTCAACATTCAAAGTGTGCTCAAATTAGTACTTAATAATAATAAAAAAATTAGGATATATGACATCAAGACAAAGAAAATTAAGATGCAAAAGGACAATGGCTTATTTGATAACTTGCCTGCTGTTTTTTTTTAAAAAATAAACTAGGTAGGAAAGAATCAGAAGTCATCAGTTCAGTAATCGTTTTAGTCTTCAGCCTCTTGTGGATCAGAGAAGGGAATTTCACACCAACCACAAAATGACTCTACTCTGCCTGATTTAATGATTCGTTGAGGTCGCCACCACCTTTACTGTCCACGTCATCGTCCGATAGTTCAAGTGCGGTGCCCTCCAGCTGTAGTGCACGCCTTCCGCTTCGACTCGTGGTGAATGTCAGACCAGTGCCACCTCTCCTGAAGAACAGAACTAGAGCTGTAAATACCTCACTGCCAAATACTGCAAGCCCAGGGGACACCGTAATAGCATGTTACTCTTTGGACTTGGGAATAAAACATTTACATGATCGAGTGACTGACTTTCAAAAGGCCAGCAGATGCTTTGGATCCATGCAACTATGTCACTATTGAATAATAGTGGATTTACAGAGAAATAAACTGCTGCGAGAACTCTGCAGGTCAAGCAGCATCCGTAGGGTTGCATGGGGGAACGTTGTCATTTCTCGTTGTGACCCCTTGCATCCAGGGAAGATGGCCAGTATGAAGGGAGACTGGATGGGTGAAGAAGCAGTGAATGGGGAGGGGAGGGGAGGGAGAAGGAGACAAAGGCAGGTCATGAAAGGAAAAAGTGGACAATGAGAAAAAGAAAATCAAGGCCGATGGAAGCAGGTGGGGAATAAAAATGGTAGGGCTGGAGGGGGGTGTGAAGAGAAGCAGGAACACAGGGTTATCGAGAATGCAGGGTTAACGCAGAATTTGTGTAAATGGGTGACGATATCAACACAGACATGGGCTGACAATCTTTTCTCATGCTGTACCTCTGAGAAACATGTGCATTTGGCCTCTGGTTTCCTCACCTCCAGCTCTTACACGCAATGTAAAATGTAGAGTACGTAACCCAACTTAGAATTTTTTGTTAATTCCGAGAAAAGGGATTGAGGCAGAAAGGAGAAATATTAAATAAGTGAGGTCACAGACAACTCCACTAACTAGACATGAGCACCTCTTGTCCTAGTTAAATGAGTTACTTCAAAATGAAATAATATTAATGTAAGCAAAACTGTCAAGTATTTAGTGGAGACCCAAAACTGTTGTTACATTGGCTAACAGTGCATCACATTAACTACTCAACAACTACTCTCTGGTTCATGTGATCTTGAAGCAGTCCTCATGAATAAATCACTGGACCTCAGCGTTGAATGATCTCAGTCTTACGGAATGGAATGAGATGAAGGTGGCAGAATATGGTTTACTGCCCAAGCACATCCAGTGACTCTCTCTGACAGGTTCAGGGTGATGTTGATTCCATTTGTATAGGAGTGCAACAATTCTGCTGCGAACAGCTCCAGGGAATCAGGTTCATTCCTGTCCTTTGTGTGCAACATTTCTTCCATATATCAAGTGATGCACTTGTGCGACAAACGATCTCAGTAATTTAGCCTCATGCCATTTTTTAAAAAAAGTTTAGATAGACAGCACGGTAACAGGCCCTTCTGGCCCACAAGCCCAAATACATCCAAGTGACCTACAACCCCCATAAGTTTTGAAAGATGAATGGAAGCCAGAGGGCTCAAAGGAAACCCATGTACACACAGAGAAAACAAACAGAAAATGCCAAATTCCATCGGGTTCTTGGCACTGTTATAGCATCGCGCTAACCGTTCACAAGTTTTGTCAAAAAAATAATTAAAAGAGAGTTCATGATTAGGTTTGGAAGTAAATAAATTCCAGGAGTTAGAGAAAGGAGAGGAGTAATGGGATTGGCTGTCTGGGAGCTGATATCCTGTGGAATACATTTCTTTGAAACTAGTGGGGTCTAAACAATTCCCTAACAGTGTTAAGATGTCAAGCAAAGGCTTTGAAACAGGCAAGTCACAGTAAAGAAAAATGCAGTGAACCACCGTGCTTCTGATCCCATCTGAAGCCCATCCAGACCTTCATTGACCAAGGAACAGCCCTTAAAGGTCTTTGATCAAAAATCAGCTCTACCTGAGTCTGCTCTTCAGAGTGTTGACCTCACGGTTCATCGCCTCAGCAGTCTCCGTGGTGTCATCCAGTTCCCGCTGGAGTTTCCGACGAGCTGCATTTGCACGGGTCGCTTCCTCTTCGGCCTCCTCCAGTTGCCGTTTAAGCTGTTTCATGCGCGAGTTTGACTTTTCCACCTGGAGGAGGAGAAAACAAAAAATCTTAATTTACAGAAAGTTAGAATCAGGAATCAGCTGTAAGCATTTGATCTCCCAGCCCAGGACATCACAGGCAAAACCTTCCCCACCATCGAGAACATCACAAGGAATGCTACCACAGAGAGCAGCAGCAATCATCAAGGACCCTCACCACCCAGCCCACGCTCTGTTCTCGTTGCTGCCATCAGGAAAGAGGTACAGGTGCCACAAGGCTCGCACCACCAGATTCAGGAACAGCTGCTACCCCTCCTCCATCAGACTCTTCAACAACAAACTCAATTAGGCACTCATTTAAGGACTCTTGTGCACTTTACTGATTTTTAAAATATCTCTATATTGCAGTTAGTTTACATTTCTTCATTTGTTTTCAAGTGTGCATCGAGTACAGTTTTCTTTGCACTACCTATTAGTGGTAATTCTGCCTTACCCCTCAAGAAAAAGAATCTCAGGACTGTTATGTACTCCAATAATAAATTTAAGTCTTAATTTTCCTCCCAGTGAACAACTCAGCCACCCACCGATAGTCCAATTGTTCAGGTTTCCAAAGCGGGAAGGGATACATGCCGTACACTGGCAATTTTAAAATAACATCACTTGACAGCAGGGCAAGCTGGAAGCAGGATGTCAAGAAGTTAAAACACAGCAAAAAAAAAAGTCTAATACAGCAGACACACATTAGACATGTATGCCAATTAATCCCCCTTTTACACCAAGCTGGAGAAACTCAGCAGGTCACGCAGCGTCCTTATGTAGCAATGGTATGCAACCAATTTTTCAGGCCCCAGCCCTTTGTCAAGGTCCGAGCAAAAGGCACGCAGGCATCTGAATAAAATGGTTGGTGGGGGGGGGGGGAAGGGAATGGAGCACAGATCACTTGCATTCCTCAACTCCACCCATGTTATTCTGCCCACATTCTCATCAGCTCTTCTTGGACTCTAACAACTCACCTTCAATTGTGAGACTATTTGTAGTTACCAATTAACCCATCAACTATTAACGAAAGAATATCCTTCCGAGAAATACCAGAGGCTGAAATGTTACCTGTTCTTTGTACTGATCAGCATGTCTGCGCTCATCTTCAACCTGCATGTACACTTCTTTTAGTTTTTTCTCTGTGCGACGTACCAATTTGTTGGCCGTGGCTCGCTCTCTGAAAAGTAACGTCGCCATTTTCGAGACAAAGGCAAAAAATAAATAAATCTGAAATCACACTGGCAAATGTTCAAAGAAAAACAGGCAGCTGACAATAATAGGAGCAGGCAGATATGACACGCAGTTGTTCTACCTAAACAGATTTAATTTCAGTACAAGTAAGGCTGAACTATAAACAACGAAACTACAGTACAACTCTGATTCTCCAAAATAAATCAGAAACCCTCATTGATCTGACATTTTTTTCGGAGCCGAACTGACCTCACATGTCAAATTAATTTGACATGGTCAGAACGACGGTTGTCCTCGTTTCAGGTAACTCCTTCCCCTCTCTCTTTCCATTTCTTCTTTACCTTTCCCTATCGACTTTTCTCTCCAACTCTGCTTCTCAAACTAGGGGCCACTGTCTCCCAGCCCCCAGAAGAATCCCTTGTCCTGGCGTCATCAAGGAGAGTGGCTTCCCGGACAGCAGCGGGATCCTTGGGCTCCTGGGCAGGAGCGGGGACCTCAGGCGGGATGTGTCGGTGATCGGTAGTGGCCAGTATTTTTTTTGGTGAGAATTAAACATTATTTTAATGCTTAAAAAGCTTTTCCTTGTTTTTTTAAACACTGCTATAAGTGACCAGTTATCCGAAAAAAAAAAAATCCATCATAGGCCAGATAATTGTTGTACTGTATAAATAAATTGGCCTTTCCTTTTTGGGAACACATTCGGGGGACTGAGCACAAACAGGTTTTGCCACCAGTGCACAAAAGGAATTAATATGCAGACAAAAAGTTAGTGACCCAGAATAATGTAGTAATTAATAATTATACTTATTGAAAATAATCTTTCCGTTAACTAGTTAGTTAGTTGGTTAAACAAGCAGCTAATCATACTTGTATTCTATAAAAACGTGCCAATATAGTTTTATTGGCCGTGAGAGATAGGCTGTGCCAAAATGATCTTGAAACAAATTCAAGTTTACATTTGCACAAGCATTCAGTGCCCACAAACTTTTGTCACAGTAAAAAAAATGTACACAACTTAAGATTTTTGCACACACTGACCACTAAAAATTAGAGGGAACATTGGCACTGAGGAACCTGTAATCTGGAATCCTAGCAACCGGCAGCCGCAAGCAACTAGCGATGAAATCGCAGAAAATAAATTGGTTAAACAAAATACAGAAGTTTAAAATAGCGCGCCAATCACGCAATCGGAAAATGTACTTATCCCGCATCTAACAATCCCCATAGGTGCTGGATACCAGGGTATCAATATAGTCTGTTCATTCAAAGCAACAATACAGTTGATAGACAAATGAATCTATTCTCGTCTTCAGTTTTGCGGCTGCACTTATAATCCCCACACCCGAGGAAAACCAGGAAGAAAAAAGGATGGTTTTTCCCTTTTCTGGAAATTGAAGTGGCGGTGATTTCAGTAATGATTATGGTGGTGATTGCGGCAACGATTGTAGTGGTGACTGTGACTTCGGTGACAACTGGGGCGGTGACTGCACAGAACTATTAAACAATCAAATTATTCTCAACTCCAATCCTAACTACATCTATTCACTGACGGTTTCTCTGCTCCACCATGAATGCCCTTTAATGGAGTCCTCGTGACACTGAAATCGAAACAAAGTGACCATAAACAAAGCATACCGTTTCAACACTTGAATCGAGGAGTCATACAACACAGGAAAATGTTCTCAAGCCCGACTTGTCCGTGCCAACCAAGATGCTCATCTTTGCTGAAACAATTTTCCTGCATTTGGGAAATATCCCTTTGCTGTCTTTCCATCCAAATACCTTCTAAAATCTGTTCATGATGACCACTGGCAGCTTGATCCACGTACCCAATATGCGGTGTGTGGAAAAAAATAGCTCCGGCATCTCCTTTGTTCCTGCCATCTCCTTTGTTCCTGCCATCTCCTTTGTTCCTGCCATCTCCTTTGTTCCTGCCATCTCCTTTGTTCCTGCCATCTAGTTTAGTCTCCCCTACCCTTGGTAAAAGACTGGCTGTCTACTCTGTCTATGGCCCTTAAAATTTTAGAAACCTCAACAAGGTTTCCCTCAGTCTCTTGTACTCAGATGCAAACTGTGGACTATCTAATCTCCTCTTGAAACTAAAGCCTTGATTTGCAAAATTCTGGTGGATTTCCTCTGCACTCTTGTTAAAATCTACCATATCAGCAGAAATATAGAATGCAAACTATTTTCATCCTTATGTCATCTGGTACAATCATCAAGTCAATCCAGCAACAAACCACACCCAAAAATATCTTCCACCCAATTTTTTTTTCCCTGGGATTAAGGAAACGTTCTCCTCCTCCCTTCACCACCTGAATTAGGGTCTATTTGTCAATGACAACACTAATACAGACTTATGGAAAAAAACATCCATTTTTTTTTGCACCAGTTAAATTGAAAAGGTCATTAATCTTACAATGCAAAGTTGACAAGGACTTTTCCTTTTGAAGCTACAAAGGACGAGATGACTGCAGCCATTCTCAACAGGGGCTATACACCCCTCCTGGGGACTGCCACACATTTAATGGGTGGGGGGGGGGGGAGCCACAGACTGAAATCAATTTTTTTTTTAAATTTAATCAGTGGGAGAGAAAAACAGAAACAACCAACTAAACTGGACTGTTTCACAGGGAAGGCGGCCCAAGGGGGCCATAGCCAGAAAAAGGTTGAGAGTGGCTGGCAGAGATGTGCAAAATTATGAGGGGCATAGATACGGCCAAGCTCCTCTTTCCTGGGGCAACACCAGCAAATACTGGAGAACATCTGTTTAAGTTGAATAGAAAAAAGTTTTGGAGAGATGTCAGGTGTAAGTTTTAAAAAAAACACACAGATGGGGGCCTGGAATACATTGCTGGGCGCTGGGAGGAGGTTAGTACAATAGGGACATTTAAAAGATTCTTGGAGTTCTGGGTGTGGAATAGATAGGTTAATGCAGGCTATGCTGTAATTTTCTGTGTTCATTCATTTTCTGCTGCCTTGGTGGGATGAGTTCATTGTGTTATTAAACCAAGGCATCAGGTGCTTCATATCAAATTTAACAAGCTTGTATTACTTTGCTTCCTGTTCAAGCTGTTCTTCCAGCTGTGCTATCTTAGCTTCCAGTGCCGAAATTGTTGACTTGAATTTGGACTTGACTGATCCTTCCAGCTCTTGCAGCTTGGCTTTGAGTTCCTTATTTTGCCGCTCAAGTTGTTGCCGCGCATTTTCACTCTTCTGTCCTGCACTCCGCTCACTGGCAAGCTCGGAATTCAGGGTCTCAACCTGTCACAAAAAGTTAAATCACAACAGATCTATTACATGTCAAGCATATGGCCAAGTTTCTCTCCAAGTCTTTTGCATTAATACAGAAAGATCCACGTTATCATGAATTCAAGCAACCGGCTCCCTCAAACAAGCAGGGAAAAGAAAATCAAGCAAAATAAAGAGGTAAAAAATATGAAAGTTTAAAATTGGTGCTCCCCTAGGGGTCAATTCACCAATCCATACAACACGCAATCTCAAGCCACTGGAAAATTCACTTATCTGGCATCGAGCAATCCCCAGAGGTGCTGGATGCCAGGTCTTTTAGCATTGATCTGGCAAAGTCAAATGTCTGATTTCTTGCTGAGCTATACAACATTCTTAAATTAAACTTGTAAAAGAAAGGAAGGGATTTAAAAAAAATATATATCAAAAGCAAATAAACAAAGTTAAACAGAAAGCTGGAATTTCAAATACAATTTTAGAATGCTTTCTGTTGTAAATATTTCCAAATTTGAACTCTGAATGACTTTTTGCTTCCAGTAACATTTCAGTATCCAAGCATGGTCTAAATACTACAATAACCTGGTGACTTGCAAAACCTTGATAAGCTAAATGTAAAGCTGAATGTTTTGACTTTGCAAAAGAATGCTGTGATCAGCTGAAATTGTTAGTTAGCAGATGGCATGGAATAAGAAATCAACACATAAAACCTGGTTTAAATTAAAAGATTTAATGATCATGTAAAGATTCTGATATGGTTTAACATTCAAGATAAAATCCAAATACCGGTCTATCTAAATCAGCTTTCTACAAAATATTCCTGCTAACACAGAAAATCCAATTACCAGTCTACCTAAATCAGCTTTCTACAAAATATTCCTGCTAACACAGAAAAAATATCCAGACAACTATAATTTTGTTTTCCAAGCTGCGATGTCTTCTAATTCCCCGGATCTTCAGTATATGCAGCATCTAAAGTTGATAAGAATTCTGTCCGTATGTAGACAAAGGCTGATGAGGACTGAATGGTTAGTTAGAAGGAGTTTAGGACATGGCGGGTCAAACAACAGCCCCCGGATCAACTGTGACCCCGATGCCCATTTTCAAGTGGCCCATTAGAAAAAGGAATGATGGAACCGCTGTAACGGTAGTGCTGCCGCTGGCGTGGACCAGCGGAGAGCGAAAGGCTCAGCATTCCCCCGCGGGGTCCAGCCGCCCAGTCCAACTACCGTATGCTCTGTACAGGTTTTAAATGGCCTTTTAAAGGAGCCGACAGTGGTCAAAAACTGTCAGGCTTAATATTGTTTGGCCCATGACTCTTTACATTTTTCCTGTATGCGGCCCACAGCCAACAATGTTTGGCCACCCCTGGTTTAGGACATTCCACCTGGGGTTCCACTATGGTAGGAGTAATAGAAGCCACGAGCCCAGTTTGGAATTGCTCTAAAATTCACCAGAAAGCAAGAATAGAAACCATCTTTGACCGAGGTACGTGGACTGTTCGAACTAAAACTTGGCAACCCAACCATACCATGAAAATCAAAGTCAGTTCAGCAACTGAAGTAACGTGGCCTCGGTGCTGCTTCCGCATTTGTGATTTATCATCCAGGACCATATGATACAGTAACAGGGTAAATTTTTAAATTTAGACAAACAGCGCGTTAACAGGCCATTTTGGCCCACGAGTCTGTGCCACCTAATTTACACCCCAGGTACATTTTGAACAGTGGGAGTAAAATGGAGCCACCGGAGAAAACCCATGCAGACACGGGGGAGAATGCACAAAGACTGGTTAGAAATTTCCGGTATCACATGCAGTTTGCAAAGTACAAAAAGTGTCAAAGACCTAAAGGATTGACAAGCTTTGCAACAGGAAGTTGAATCAAACCAAAAATTAAACCTGCATCGTGGTCTTTCGGAATCTATCATTTAGGAGTTCCATATTGCTCTGCTCTTCTTCAAGTTCCTCCTCCAACTGGACAATGCGAGCCTCCAGGCGACGCTTCTCGTCCAGTAAAGCAGACCTGAGGAACCGCGACAAGGAATCATTAGTGCTGGGATTCAACGACTCAAACATCTATCGACAATCAATCAATTTGGAAGAGTTGCTGGAATTTTAAGGCTTTGGGAAACATGCTTGCAAATAATTAAATGTGCATTTTAATATTCTACTTTGGAAATAAAACCATTCAAAATTTGATTTCTGGCTAATCAGCTATTTAATCAGGTATCACTGACCAGGAGATAATTCAATGCCTGGGTAATATAGTTTAAAAAAAAATTAAATTTATACAAATAACATTGTAACAAGCCCTTCCGGCTCATTAATCCATGCCGCCCAATTAACCTACAAACCCCATACATTTTGATAGGTGGGAAGAAACTGGAGCACTTGGAGGAAACCCACGCAGAGACGGGAAGAATGTATAGACAGCATCAGATTCGAGCCTGGGTTACTGGCACTGGAACAGTGCTGCACTAACCGCTATGCTAATCATGCTGTACTATGGCTAGTTCATCTCCCATGTTCTCAGAGATTACATAGTAATCTGTGTATGCATGACATAAATTCAAAAGATTGAAGATATAAAGCCAGCTAGCCCACTGTTCAACACGTTATTTATACTGCAAATAGAGCACACAAAAGCTAAACTGAAGAAGAGCATCACTGTAGAAAGCTGAACAGAATTATTCACATTGATGCTGTACCTTTAAACAAAATTTACCAGTAACTGACAATCCAGCAATTAGATCTTGCCAAATGCAAAGATGTGTATTTCTCAGAGTACAGTTTGCATTTTTTTTAAATTCTGTGGCGTAACGGGGGAAAAAAAATCCAGAAAATAAATGCAAAGCAGATGGAAAAATCCTGACACCTGATCTCTCTATGGTCAAATTATCTACCAGCACATTTCCCTTGTGAGTTGAGCAGTTGGGGGGGGGGGTTAAAAGTAAAGGTCACCTTTGGACCTTAATCAAGTTGGACAATCACTGTGGCTTCAAAGAAATGAAAAGCAAATTCAGAGACCTGAACAGAGAGCACACAGATTCATGAATTGGTAAAGCAACCAATTGGAAACCACCAAGGATATAATTAGTTTCTGAAGAGCTAATGAAAAGGATTGATTATTTCCCAACAGTGCAAAATCTAGACCATGGTTGAGAATATAGATCATCAGGCAAAAGCTGGAGCTGTGACTTTAGGAGGATGCAAAATAAAGAAACAACAAACATCAACATTTTTCTTTCAATGCCACCTTAAATATCTATTAACAATTACCCATGGGAAAACAATGTCATGTTCTATTGGAATTAAGAATCTTTCTTTTAATAAGTGTACCACTAATTACAATGGCAAGATTTGGTTCTCGCATTTGACTGAAATGGTTCCAAGTCCAATGCAGTACACAAGAGTGCTGGGGAAACTCAGCAGATCACACGGCATTCATAGAAACAGCTGAGCCCTTCTTCAGGAGGGCTGAAAACCAGGCAGGCCCCTGAATAAAAAGGTGATGGGAAAGGGGGGAATAGAGACAGATAGGTAAGAGGTGGATGGAGGTGGGACAGCAGAAGAAACATTGAGAAGCGATGGGAAAGAGGGCAGAGGGCTAAGAAACACAGCTTTCTGGTGGGTGAAGGAAAGGAAAGGACGCGACAGCAAAGAAATGTATAGCAGTCATGTGGAAAACTGAGAATTGGGTAAAAATAGACAGATGGCACATGGAAATGCAAAATTGTATACCTTTAGAAAAAAATTACATAGTTTAAGGAATCGAATTGGAAACTTTTATAATATTTGGGAACCAAATATGGATTTTATGAATAAATGCCCATCCACATCCTCCACTTTTCCCACCTCTCTCGGTTAATAAATAAGAGTCAATGAATATTATATGTCCATAATATTATATATGTAGAAGTAGGTGTTCTTTCTATTTTCTTTTTTTTCTCTTTTGGGGGGGAGAGGGGTTGGGGAGAAAATTAAAAATTTATTGTATCATTTTTTAAGTTATTGAATCTATACTTTGTATTGATACAAATGATAAATAAAATTTTCAAAAGGGGATGGGGAGCTGATAGAAGGGAGTCAGAGATGAGGGAAAGAGAGAGACCAGGGGTGGTAACAGAAATTGGAGGTCTACGTTGTTGCTGTCTGGTTGGAAATCAATCAAGAATATTCCGAGTCCAATGCGGCTAGGAAAAAACATGCAGTGACCACCAGCAATCACAAGATATTGCTTACAGCTCCACCCCCCCCAAATGAACTCTCTGACTTTCAAAGAGTACTTTCATGTCACTTGTTCAACAAACCTCAGGTAAGCAATAGTGGGTTGCTGTTAAACCACAAATGGCAGAAAAAAAAAATCAAGAGAGGAAGGCAACCGTTACCCAAGGCTGCTCTGAAATGTGACCACATGCTCCCTTTGTGCACCATCGAGTTACAATTCAGTAAGCTGCCGCACCTCAGTTCTGGGAATAAACCTGCAGAGGTAGATTACCAGTAAGTAAAATGTGAACATTAGAGTTAAAAGCCAATCTTGAAATCAAACGCTTCTTTGAAATTTACTTAAAAGGCAAGACTTAAAACCATAAAGCTCGGACCAGGTTGGTTCCTATAATATCTTGCAGCTGGATATGTAAAGGCAACCGTAGACATCAGATCTACCCGTTGTTGCTGTTGGTAAATCAATTTAATTGAAATTTAAATCAGGGTAACTCAAATGCTTTATATCAACCAGTTTACGTGAAGAAGTGGAGTAATGGGACATTGACCCAATTCCTTACTTTCCAGAGGTGCTGTTGGCAATTTCATCGGCCAGCTCATCACGCTCCTGTTCTGCATGGCGGCGCGTTCGCTCCGAAGCAGCCAGTTCCTGCAAAATTGTGCAAAAGTTCAGTCCAGGCAAGACCCAGCTCCAGTCATTGCATCAACTTAAAAGTGGTTTCCACCAATCTCCATCTTATGACAACCAGTTCTTGAGAGTAAATCAGTGCTGCAGTGCATTTGCTCAAATGTAATTCAAGTTTTAGAACAATTAACCCAATCTACCAGGTCATGATCTACGAGATCATGCCCAATATTTAATCTGGTGCCATCCATCTCTCTTAGCTCCACATACCCAGTGTACTCGTCTTGCAAAATGTATACATATTGAAAAGAAGTCGAGGGTTGTAAAATACAAACGTCTGTGACACCATGATTGAGGCAATAACACGATGCTGGAGAAACATAGCAGGTCAAACAGTGTACTTTATACAACAAAGATCAAGATATGTAACCAACCAACATTTCGGGCTTGAGCCCTTCTTCAAGGTATAAGGGAAATGTAGGCAGGCACGAGAAAAAAATGGCGAGGAGGAGCACAGACCCACAGCCATGAGGTAATCTGGGTGGTCATAAAGCTTGAGGGCATCATCACGTGAGAGAGATTCCCACAAAACTATCTTCAGAGAGCAAAGGAGAACTTCTTCAGGGTAGGCATCCCTCAAAGAGATTTTGCAGAGGATAGGAATAAAACGCGAAAGTCTCCAGACACCATGGTCGATGTAAAAACACAATGCAGGAAAACTCAGCAGGTCAAACAATGTACTTTGTGTATCAAATATAAATATACATAACCAATGTTTTGGGCTTGAGCCCTTCAAGATATGAGCAAATTATAGGCAGATGCCCCAACAAATTGTTTGGTGGGGGGGGGAAGGAAAGAGGAGGGAAAATAAGCTAACATTGGGGGTATTCAAATAGATGCCCTGATTTAATTACATTGTCTATGTCAGTTTTGCACATTCTTAGGTTTATCAGTGTCTTTTTGTAATTTTATGTTGATGACAGTCTGGGATGCAAGGTTCTCTACTGTATAATCCAAGCCACAAACAAGCTAGTGACAATATAGAAATAGACAATATTCAAGCAATAGGTTTAAGTCACCCAATTCAACCCATCACTGATCAGGAGAAGGAATCAGCTTCCATCGGGTGGTGTGTTGGGTCATATTATTGCATTTAATTTGAGAAACCCTACTGTTGGCATTGTCCAGCCTTACAAAGATGATTTTCCCATTTAAGAGCTTTTGCAGCTTACTTTGAACATTTTTGCAGTGAGATCAGAAGCTAATCAGTCAACTAGATCAAACTCCCCTAAATCTGCTTACACGATTGAAGCAATCTAAAAATTCTTTACTCAAACTTGCTTTTTTTCCTGTGCAAATGAGGATGAAATTTGTGCACATAAATGTGCCGCCAGTCCTTGGATAGGATGTCATCCAAATGCCTACAATAAATGGAAACGATAGCAAGAATCAAAATACCTCATGAAGTTGTAGAATTTCCGCCTCTAGACTCTTCAACTTCTTTTCATTCTCCTTTGACTGAGCGAAGATCTCATCTCTGGAAACACGAGCCTCTTCCAGCTCTCGTTGGTAGTCCTTCATCTGTGCCTGAGAAAGGTTTGAGAGCATTGTTTACATCCTCCAAGCTCAAGAGTCAATTAAATACACTTTGTGTAATCTTATTAATTTTGCTTAATTCTGCATTTACTCAAGGGAGTTATTGTAGAAAGGAGTTTATAATAGTCTTCAACTTCATGAAGAACCATGATCCCTTTGTTTGTAGGGTAACGCTTAATGAGAAGGTTTTAAATTATTTACCTGAAGCCGACGCAGCTGTTTAATTGCCTCGTCACGACCTTTATTTGCTGCCTCAATTTGTGCTTCTAGATCCTTAAGGTCCATCTCCAGCTTCTTCCTGATAGCAACAGCTTGCGCACGTTGTTTCCGTTCATCTTCCAGCTCCACTTCAAGCTCGCGCACCTACGGCACGAATACAATTACTGAACTCGACTCTAAATCCAAGCTCAACCTCAGCAAAGTGAATGCATGTCAAGTTCAGATCTAACACTCCTTACTTTAATGTTGTTTATTCAAATACCCAATGTTCTTCCATCCACTATTACAATTCTGTCCTATCTTGCAGAACAAGGGCCAGCTTAAATGATCAGAACATTAGTGTGAAGTGGCCCCATGAACAACCACTAAACAGATAAGCTAAAGTATGCAGTTTTGCAAGACAATTCTGGCCAACACTTTCTACAATATTTGGTAGCATTCTTGTGGCAGAGCTGTGGAGAACAGAAGTGATCACTAGGAAGAGAACTTTATAATGTGGACATTGTTCCAATAAACAAGAAACTAATCATTCACTCCTCCAGATGCAGTCAATGGTGGCACGGACAATGGACCCGTTCAGTTACAGTTGTGATACACAATTGTGTGTAAACCACAGGCACAACCCAAGCAGTCAGATTTAACCAAGAGTTATTAAAGGTAAATGAGAGTACAGTGATGCAGCCTACAACTGAAATCCCAAGTTTAATGTTGAGACCTTTGTTTTATATGTTGTGTATTGCCAGTTGGATTAAATGTACAATTAATTTTTTTTTGCAATGGATACTTACAACTGAACTTTTGAATAAAACCAGAACCTAAGGTCAAGGAGCTCAACATAACTAAAAATGGATGATCTTAATATTAATCCAGTAGGATTTAAACTGCAAATTAAAATCAGGCTGAAATCCCAAATCTTAAACTCAAGTAAATAACCACTTGTAGACGAGGAACCGAGATCATACAGTCTCCTTGGGAAGGAATGTAGAGTCAATACTTCTGGTTTGAACTGTTACATTTTAAGGAGGTATGAATGGGAGGAGGTAAAATTATCATTAATGTGCACTTAACTATCTCTTCAATTTATGGTCACGAGTTTGGAACCAATGGACAGGTGGCCAGACAAACGAATGAAAAGGTGAATTCAGAAGCTAGTGCCAAGTCAGTTGGCAGCCATTCCAGTTAACTTAATATCATGCCAAGGTGCTCAGTGGAGATACTGCAGATGCTCTGCAACTTAATTTTGGCATGAGATGATACAAGATTATTTTATTGTTATTCATAGAAAATGCAATATGGTAAAAGCCCTGGTATCCAGCACCTAAGGAGATTGTCAGAGAAGTGAATCCTCTAGTTGCTTGAGATTGAGAACTAACAGTGAGGCACACCAATTTTAAACCTTTCAATTTTTTACCTATTTATTTATTTTCTGCAATTTTTCTTTTTGCCTCTTGCTTGAATTCCAGATAACGGGTTTTACTGTATGGCACAAAATGTAAGGCAAAGAGCCGCCGCCATCAACACTCCAAGCTATTTATTTTTGTATTTTTATTAAAGCACTGAGAATAGATTCAAGGTAAAGGGAAACATTTTAAAGGGGAAGGGAGGAACACATTTTTGCTCAGAGGGTGGTAGATATGCAGAATATGTTGCCAGAAGTGCTAGAGGCAAGCACAATTGCAACAGATAGGCATAAAGATAGAAGAGGTATGGTGGGATTATGGGACAAACATAGGCAATTGGAACTGGTATATGTAGACATTTCTGGCACGGACAAGTTGAATTGAGGCCTGATTCCATGCTGTCAAACTCTGGCTCCAACTCAAAGTTGCTTTGTATTTCATGAAAAGGACATTGGCGAGAAGGATATCTTCTGAGGAATTTACCTGTTTAACCAACATTCTCTTCTTTTCTTCATTTTGCTCATCTCTGGACTGCAGGTCGCGCTCAAATTGTGCCTTCATTGCCTGCATATTAACCTCCAAACGAAGCTTGGCATCTTCAGTGGCTTGTAGCTCATCCTCCAGCTCCTCAAGCTGAGTCCTCATCTCCTCCACCTGTTGCTCCAAAGCTCGCTTGGATTTCTCAAGTTCATGCACCTTCATAAGAAACAAGATCAATTAAATACAACTATTTATTGACCCTCTTCCCCCATCCATTTCCAGCTAATCATTTTTCCAAGAAGTAGTTGTTCTTACACTGCAACATTGAGGAAACTTCACCTTCCCTTATGATTTGCCAATACATCACATCATTGAATAATGAAGTTGTGATAAGGTGATGTCAAAGGATTTGAAACCTTGTGGACAAATTTACATCAGAACATTTACAGGGTATATACTAACCTTTAAATACACTCTGTCATATTAAGACCAGAACATCCAAAACATTTTCCTACGAAAGGTTAAAAGTACTATTAACATCTAATACATTTTAGTACCCAACATTAAAATATCCTTGTGTGTACTAACACTTAAATTAAAAATGCATTTTAATTTTACACATTTAGATGGCTTGACTGAAGAAGTTTTTCCTGGAAGGGATGCAATGCCACATCAGGTGGAAACCACTGAAAATTCCAACTTCAGATTAGACTAAAATTCATAACAGCACAAGCAAACGGATTTGAATAGGCATAATTTGAAAGAGAATGCCAAAGGATTTTTTTAAAAAGTCAAATACCTAACTAACAGTAGTCATCTTTAAAATTTTAGGAAATATTAAAATATTAATCTCCACTGATACTTTTCTACTGTGCTGGCAGGGACAAAAAAAAACTTGTAATTTAGATTCAAAAGGAACCATCGGTTCGATTTACTCAGATAGTTTCTAATAAACTTGCTATTTAGTAATTTTCATCTTGAATTCTCCACAGTTGCTATTTTTTTTTAAATATAAATTGAGGGCAACGTCACAACTCGGATTTTGCACATACCATTTTAAAAACTTGGAGCATACAAATTAGTTCCAAATCCAAAAAAAAATTCAGGTAACCACACAACTGCTTAGTTCCTTCAATATTTAGTCCAAGACTT
Source organism: Narcine bancroftii (assembly GCF_036971445.1). Taxonomy (NCBI): domain Eukaryota; kingdom Metazoa; phylum Chordata; class Chondrichthyes; order Torpediniformes; family Narcinidae; genus Narcine; species Narcine bancroftii. Next base: position 347,076,935 of record NC_091471.1, read on the forward strand.
AAAGGCACGTGAATAGGTTCAATACAGAATCTCATGAAAGTAACAAATTATGTTACAACAGGAAAGCTTCTAAATATAATCCAATATTACTTTAAATATAACTGTTTACGGCGTGGAAACAGGCCATGTCGGCCCTTCAAGTCCACGCCGGTTCACTTGAACAATGCAACAGATTCACTTCTTCCTGTAAAGTGGAAAATCTTAATGAAGTTCATTCTCAGAAATTGTTAGTTCCAGCAGGATTCGGAGTCTGCAATCGAACCTTTAACCCAAATTTTCTCTTTTAGGATGTCAATGAGACTTTAAAGCAAATCCTTCATATTCTGCAAGTAAAATTAACAATCCTCCATACTCCTGAAATAAAAATGGAAAATGCGTAGCAGGTCAGGCAACATCAGCGGAGAGAGAAAAATAGAATTAACGTTTCAGTTATAGACCCTTTGTCAGAATTATGTATTATAAATGCTCAACTACTGTTTCAGTTATGCACTGCTCCCTGGTCCTTAAAGTGAACTTACGTTCTTGCCCACATCATCCTTGGAACTCATTAGGTCTTCCATTTCAGCACGGAGTTGCTTGTTGTGTCTCTCCAGCTCTTCTTTAGCTCCAAGAGTCTCATCTAGCGCTCGGGTTAACAACAGAGTTTTTGTCACCTTTTCTCTAGCTTCAGCTTCCGCTCTATCCCTTTCCTCAGCACACCGAGCAGAAATGCTCTTTTCCTCAGCCAACATCTGACCAAAGCAAAGCAACAGACATTTGGAATAATGAAACTTCAAATTACAATTTGCAAAAATCCTTAACTACAAAATTCAGTTAGGATTCTGTGAAGTGTACATTTCAAATAGGATTATGTTAATTCTCTGTAGCTTTTATCAATTTAGTGATTTTGACAGAGCGCTGATGTGAACGCAGAGGTCAAGAACAAACAAACAGCTACTCTATGCAGAAATTTAACTGGTATTACAGTCATACGACTGTCAAATACGTTACAACCATCGGGTTCCCAAACCCATTTCTTGGAGGCTCACTTCAACCAGCTACTGGTACCTGATCGAATTTTTTCTGCTTTTTCTCAAGGTTGGAGACAATTTGACGCTGATGGTCCAAATCCACCAAAAGATCATCAAGTTCCTGTTGTAGACGGTTTTTAGTTTTCTCCATTTTATCAAAGGCCACTGCTTTTTCTTCAACGCGCTGAGTGAGAGCTTCCACATCCTTCAGAAGTTTTCTTTTGGCCTCTTCCAGGCCATCTATTGTCGCCACATCATCATCCACCTTTTTCTTTGCATCAACCAGCTAAATTTAAATAATATATACATATAGATCAGTTTTTGGACTTTGACTCCTTTCCAAAATTCAAAGAAATATGCTTGTTAAGCTATAAATTTGGCACTTAATTCTTAATTGCAAAGCAGACACCCAATGCAAGAAGAAAAATAAAAATATTTAAAAACTTAAAAATTGTAAAAATATAACTATATCGTTACTTTAAAAATTCAGTAATATAAGAAAGGCAATTTTTAAAAAATGTATTTAAATTTAAAAATTTTAAACTTACAGCACGGTAACAGGCCATTTTGGCCCACGAGACAAATTTACACCCAATTAACCTACATCCCCTGGGGAAAATCCACAGACACGGGGAAAAAGTGCAAAACTCCTGTCAGACAGCGTGGGGTTCAAACCCCTGTCCCAATCACTGGGGTGCTGTAAAGGCATTGTGCTAACTGCTCAAATATTAAAAATTGTCAATATTACTTGTTCACCAGACCTGCAGGCTAATATTATTCAGACAATTCATTAAACGGGGTGAAAGAAAGTTTGCCAATACTTTTGCCATCTTTTCTTTAATTAAATTCAAGTTTTTAAAAAAGTATTTTGAAAATGTAATTTGAACTTGCAACAGAATTATTCTTGGTTACCTTATTTTTTCACTAGGTATAAAATAATTTAAACAGAACAGAACTGCTGGGGAAATTGACCATGGCAGCAGCTTCCTCCACCTGGTTCAACAACTGACCTGCATGTGGAGAGTGGCCAACTGCTTCTCAAGATTTTTCTTTACTTCCTCCTCTTCCTCCTGCTGTTCCTGGAGATTGTTCTTCTCTTCCTCCAGTTGTCGAATGCGACTGCTGAGGTTCAATTTTTGCCGTGTCTCTTCTTGAAGTAGCTCCTGTCAAATGGGACAGCGTATTGCTAAATCAGACCAATAATTCACAAATGAAAATAAAAACAATTGATGCAAAAACAAAAAGTTGTGGCAAGCTTACCCAAATTAAAAAATCTCATTTGTTTTTCTTCCACAAGGATTAAACTCCATTTGAAAACTACTTCTCAGATAGAGATCGGACTCTCACCAAAAATTAATTTCAAAGCAAATGGAGAGTTCATGTCACTCCGTGGGTCACAGACACTCAAACTTAACACACTGCTTTATTTTACTGAGAACAAGCTCGATAACATTTGTAAAAAAAAGTAAAATTAATAAAGATGCTCAGCTATTTGTTTTGCAGTGAGAAACATCAGATTGATGACATCTTATCAGTTCTGATGGAAGCTTGGACTCCAACCATGAACCTTTAATTGCTGCATATATTCATGGGTACACTCTTCCCACCCCCCCACCCCCCAAAATGAATCACGCATCACACATTTCAAGTTTGACCTGAAACATGAATGTTTCCCTGGTCTCAGATGCTGCCTGATCCACAGTCTTCATTTGAGATTTCCATCGTGTAGTTTTTAAAATGTGGATTTTGGTTTATTTAAAAAAAACAGGCCACGCAATCCCCATCCCCTGATACAAGAATACAGGCTATAAATTGTGGTGTATTTAACACGGCCTTCAAAAGGCGCTCTATTTCTGTGCACTTTTCTATATATGGCCAAGCTCAGTATGATCAAGCCACTTTTTATAAAGGGAAATAATGCAAGATTATTATTGAAATCATACAATCGTTCACCCATTTATAGACAAGAACATCGAACAGTACAGGAACAGACTCCTCAGCCTGTAAAATCTGTGCTGAACATGATGTTAAACAAAACAAAAATAACTTATTTGAAGTGACCCATTTTTCTTCCTCCCAAAGGACTGCTGATTAAGAATGCACTTCATTAGAAGGCTTTACATTCAACTGTCAGTTCACATACCTGTGCATCTTGGAGTGCAGATTCCAAATTGACAGTGTCTTTGGTCAACTTGATGGCTTTTTTCTCAGCTTCTTCGAGAAGTCCAGCGACATTGTCCAATTCATTCTAGTAAAGGAGTGGAAATTCATTTTCAATACATCTTTATAAAAGAAATCTCCCTTCAGCTGTTTACTTGATCGACATATCTATACAGTGTCAATTTCAAATTAAGTGTTTTCAGTGTCTTAACCTGTATATTCTGCACAACTACCTAGAATTTTTAAGATGTTCTGAAAAATGTAATTTTGGGGAAAACCTTCTGAATGTGGTTCAAATCATCACAAGTCAACTGGATGTGGAATTAATTTAAAGGATCAGAAATGACAAGTTCGCTTCTAGCATAGCTAGTCGTCCGTCCAGACAGCTGCCCTTTGCTGCCGACTTCTATCTGCTACTTGATCATTCACAATGGATCCACTGCAAAGGAAAACATTTCAATCGATAGGTCTGCTGAGCAAAGATCCTGACTTGTTCTGTAATTATTGCCGTTCCAGAGTTTACACAAGAGGTTAAAGGTAAAAAAAAATCAAACTGAAAAACAGTTCAAACTACTGCCTTTGTACCTCCAAGTTTTTACCTGAAGTTTGTGGGTCTTATCAAATAGATCAGACTTTGCTTTCTCACTTTCTGCAAACTTGACTTGCAGCTCCTGAGCATGTGATTCAAGCTTCTTTCTTTTGTGTTCGGATTCTGCCTTCCCTTGCTGCAAACCCTTCACCTCACAGGCCAACTCCTTGTTATCATTTTCCAAACACTGCTTGCTCTTCTCCAAGTTGGCTTTGTGCTGTTTACAAAAGAGAAATAAATTTAAGGCACTTGTGCAAGTTCTCAACTTGCAGTTGAAGCTTAGGTTAACTTTTAGACCATTACATTTACTCCAGTTGGAAATAAATAATACTGGCCATCTCCAAAAACTACTTTATGCCACACTCTACCAAGACATTCTAATTTTTTCTTGGGTTGCAATAATAAATTAAATAATGCAAAGTTGATGTCTGTCAAATGTTTTGTTGAATGCAGAGTAATGATCCCATGATTTCAAAAAGTCACTACAAGTTCAGTGGTACTGACTCTCTTGGCTTGTTCAAGTTGTTCTGAGAGCTCCTCTAGGGCAGTGCTGTGTCTCTGGCGGATATCCTGGATTTGAACTTCATGAGCCTTGGTTTCTTCTTCAATGGCTTTCTTTAGCTCGGCCACTTCCTGCTCACGTTTGGATCTATCATGAATCCAATAAGAAGCCATGTCAGAATTTTCATTCCAAAAATATAGACTTGCTTCATTCACAAGTTGATGCCGAAGACGCAACCATCATGAAAGAGGTGCAGCTGCCAGAAGACTCGCATTACCAAGTTCAGGAACAGCTGCTCCACCGTCAGACGCAACAACAACAACAAACTCAACCAGGGACTTACTCAAGGACTCTTGCACTTTATTGATTTTTGTTGTTGCTGTATTGCAGTTTGTTTACATTTCTTTATTTGTTTACCTATGTACATTGAGTACAGCTTTTCTTTTGCACTACCAATAAAGTGGTAATTCTGCCTCGCCCACAGGAAACAGATCCTCAGGGTTGTATGTGATGCCATGCATGTACTCTGACAATAAATACCAACTTTGATAATGGTATCACACTCTATCAGCCTGTAAACTAGGAGAGCAGCACACTGCATAGGAAGGTTCGAGGGCTGCAGGCATATAGGCACAAAGCAATCAGGCTTGACTGGGGTATCATCCCCATTGATATCATTGCAACTGCATTAATAGACAATAAAGTCACGAGCCCTGGAAGGCACCAGTGCTCAGAATTTTATTTCTCTGAAAGTCCTCATTCAAGTAAACATGAGTATATGCCAGTACCAGATTGCTCAATTACATAAAAGAACAAATCTCAAACATTTTTAGTTGGCCGGCAACCTGCTCATCTCCCAGCTTTTGGAAGGTCTTGATGTAAATTTACATAAGAATCTTGCTTTGGTGACATTCAGAATTTGCATGGCTTTTAATGAAATCTTTTCCAGTTCCAAAGATTCCAATAAATCTTTTCAAAAGATCCATTTGTTACATGTATTTCATTCAAATAATGGCTAGGTACTGCAATTATTGTTTTAAAAATAAATAGCCAATACATTGTATATTTTTTTTAAATGAGGAATAAAAAATGTAACAAGTTTTTACAAGTCAAATGATAAAACCAATTAAGTTTAAAATAAATTGCATTGTTTCCTTGCAGAAACCTTACCTTAGTTCCTGCTGTGCCGCTGTGGTATCCAAAGTATCCTCCAGTTCAGTCTTCAAAGCTTCCAACTCTTCACTTAGGTCTCTCTTCTGTTTATCTGCTTTGTTGCGGGCACCCTTCTCTGATTCCAGGTCTTCTTGCAGCTCAGAAATCTGAACCTGCAGCTCTCGAATGAGTTTGAGAGCATTATTTTTCTGAACAGTTTCGTCGTCACCTCTGAAAGGGAACCATGGATTTAATACATCACCCATCACTCCATTCATTGTGTTTTCAGCAGTTGGCAAATTTTCACTCAAACTGACACAAGAGCTCATCAAACCCACAACCATCATTCAAATTCAGACTTTTTAGTTTGCAGAGTTCAGCAGGACATTTTGCTTCTACAGATTAGGTCCACATGTAGTTCAAGATAAAACAGTATTTAATAACAGCAAAGAAACAAAGGTCACCCAACTGTTCTTGTATAGAAATAAGAGTAGACACTTTTAGCCATTGACCTCATGGCCAGTCTTCAAATGGAAGACATATACATACTTTGATCTCATGCCCAGTATTATCCATGATCTAAGAGAAGTCATGGATTAAAAATCGAGTTGATGTAATATCACCTACTAACTGCAGAAGTTTCAAATATCATGTTTTGCATGTAATAGCTTCCCAATTTCATTTCCAAAAAGCCTGCTTCTATTTTTTTTAATTTATCACCTCAATTCTACACTCTACACTGAGAGGAAGCATACAGTTCATTCTGAAATGCTAGAAAACTTTGATCAGGGCCCTAGTTGAGTCAAATTTACCCAGATTACAATCTTTGCATCGTTTAGTAATTTGTTCCTTTATTTCAGCTGTTAGAACTAAACTATATTTCCATGACTAATGCACCCTTCCCAAGATGTGGAACACAGAACTGAAGAGTGTTCTCTGTATAGCCTAATTCATCTTTGAATAACTGCAGCAAAATCCCCATCTCTTTAGTGCCGGTGCTCCCGATACATACAGATTATGTATCCAAAACAGTCAGGTCTGGGCCTATTTAAAATAAACGATATCTTCGGATAACTGGTCATTTTTAAAATAAAAACAGCCCAGTAGTGACAGCAAATCACTTTTAACAGTATTTAAACAACAAGAGAAGACTATTTGAACATGAAATAAATCTCGCCAAAAAAAAAAACCCAACCTGAACAACACCAAAAACTCAAGATTCTACTCAGAGATTTTTCCAAATTTTTTTTAAACCTATAGCGTTAGTTTGACTCCAAAAAACATTTGGATAACTGATTTTTCCTCAATCATCCAAAAAAAAATTTCAGAGCCAAACAGAGGTCACTTTTAGGCCCAAAAAAATTTCAGATAATTTTTTTTAATATAATTTTTTATTTTTCACACGGTGAACCATATCAACCAAAATATATACAAACGTTTTTCATTAAATATACACAGTGGCATTTTCTCCCTTCACCCCCCCTACCCTCCCTCCCCCTCCAAAACCAATAAATATTCAACATATACAATACAATAAAACCATTAAACAATGTCATCACACAATGAAAAATAAACAAGAAAAATGTGTCATCTACTTTTACACACTGGATCAAGTTGTTTTGTCTTATCATTTTAGGGGGTGGAGGTCCAAGGCAAGCCCTCTCTGTAATGTTCCATGTATGGTTCCCAAATTTGTTCAAATAATGTGACTTTATTTTTTAAAATTAAATGTTATTTTTTCCAATGGAATACATTTATTCATTTCCATGTACCACTGCTGTATTTTCAGGCTCTCTTCCATTTTCCAAGTTGACATTATACATTTTTTTGCTACTGCTAAGGCTATCATAATAAATCTTTTTTGCGATTTATCCAATTTGAGGCCTAGTTCCTTACTACTTATATTACTTAGAAGAAAGATCTCTGGATTTTTTGGTATGTTATTTTTTGTGATTTTATTTAATATCTGATTTAGATCTTCCCAAAACATTTTCACTTTCTTACATGCCCAAATTGCATGTACTGTTGTTCCCATTTCCTACTTACAGAGAAAACATCTATCTGATAATAACTTTTGAGGCGTGATATATAACCTGTGTAACCAATTATACTGCATCTCACAAAACCTTGTGTTTATTATATTCTTCATAGTTCCAGAACATAAAACTTTTCCCATGTTTCATTTTTTTTATCTTTATGTTTAAATCCTTTTCCCACTTCTGTTTAGGTTTATAGCTTATTTCATCATTTTCCTGATCTTCCAGCTTAATGTACATGTTCGTTATAAATCTTTTTAATTATCATTGTGTCTGTAATCACATATTCAAAGCTGCTTCCTTCTGGTAATCTCAGTCTGTTTCCCAATTTATCCTTTAAATAAGCTTTCAGTTGATGATATGCAAATATTGTACCATGAGTTATTCCATATTTGTACTTCAACTGTTCAAGTGTTAATAAATTATTTCCCAAAAAAACAATTTTCTATTCTTTTGATTCATTTTCTATCCCATTCTCTAAAGGAAAGGTTATCTATTGTAAAAGGGATTCTGGGTTTTGCGTCAATAATAATTTTGGTATTTGGTAATTCATTTTTTTCCTTTCTAAGTGGACCTTCTTCCATATATTAAGTAAATGATGCAATACTGGTGAGCTTTTATATTGCACCAGCTTTTCATCCCACTTTTAAAGTATATGTTCCAGTAACTTCTCCCCTATTTTGTCTAGTTCTATCTTAGTCCAGTCTGGTAAAAATCTGATAAATACCTTAATTGTGCGCTCTATAATAATTTTTAATGTTTGGTAACTGCAAACCACCTTGGTTGTACCTCTCTGCTAATTTAGCTAACGCTACCCTCAGTTTCCCCCCTAAAAATTTCAGATAATTGAGGATTTTGGATGATCGAGAGTTGTATTGTACTGGGCAACACTGACTATTGACATTTTATTTCTTTACATTTTATCTTCAGAATTCCAACTTCAGAAGTATTTTCATCTTGCATATTTTAATGACCAATGCAAATAGATCCCTTCATTCCTTCTCTTCCTCCCCTCAATCCCAAGATTCCTTGGGCCTCCACTGCTTCCTTCCCTCCCATTTAGAAATTACGACAAATCAATGTTAAATGATTACCTTACAATCCCAAAATATATTACTCTTGGTTGCCCGGAAGCAAGCCAAGTGTCTAATACAAAGCAGCCTATTTGATTGACATCCTGTCCATCACCAGAGTCGGTCACTCTCGACCATTGAGTAATACAGATATTCAGAGCTATAACAGCACCATCAAATCTGCAGCTTGGTATTAGAATGTCTCACTGTGTGACAGCAATTCCTTTTATGCCATTAACACCAGCTCAAGAGAGCAGCAGCTCACCATCACCATCTCAAGGGCATATAGGAACAGATTAGCAACGTTGGCTGTGTCTACATCATAACAAAAACTGAGTTTCTTTTTGGACTCTGACCTGGCCAGGGCAGCCTGCAACTCCTCTTCTTTCTTTGCCAATTGGATCTTCAGTTCCTCGATCTGCTGTTGCAATTCAGCAATTTGATCTTGCAAATCAGTAGTTTCACCATCCAGTTTCCTCTTTGATTTTTCCAGTTCTTGTCTGGTTTTCTCTTCCTTCTTTAAACGTTCTACACAAAATAACAATTGGAGAAGAAAATGAATAATGCATTTTCATTTCTCCTGTAAACATCAGAGTTCCACTTTCCAGAACTTAAACTAGAATTCTGATCCAGTGACAACCATCGTTCACAAGCTAAAGGACTGAAGCTGCATTTATTTATGCTTTCATAAAGTTGTGCTACTTTAACACGCAGAAAATAGATTTTGTATATATGCACCAGGTGGAGCAAAGATAGAGAGAACAAACTGAAATCAAATTGCTGGATTTCACTGCCCATTCCAACCCTGGTTGAATGAGTCACCAGTTTTACTTGGAACATTAAAACACAGTAAAGGCTTTTCAGCCCAGGATGTTGTGCCAACCCATATGTACCTACCAAAAAAAAGACTAAACCCTCCCTACCTCATGACCCTCTATTTTCCTTTCCTCCATATGCCAGTCTAAGAGTCTCTTTAATGGCCCTATTGCTCCAGCCTCCTACACCACCCCTGGCAATGCATTTGAGACACCCACAGCTCTTTAAAAATCTCACCTCCCTTCACCTTGTACAGATGTCCTCTGGTGTTTGCTACTCTTGCCCTGGGAAAAAGGGTGCTGACTGTCTACCTCATCTATGTCTTAGAACAAAAATTTTCTGTGACAAATAAACTGCCAGATTCGGTGATTTCTCTTGCACAAAGCAAGAGAAAAGATAACGGTCACATCTGGAACTATGCCCATTGTTAGAGTTCTGTGTTGTGTATTGGCCTATGTGTTGTGTGGTTTATGTTAAAAAGTGACAGTTTGCCAAGGTGAAGGTGAACTGCTGAGAGAGTGGGAGACGGACTGAACATGTGCAGAAAATGATCTAAAGATTTCTGGACTTGGATGATGAACCACCACTGGGGGGTGCTGTGGAGTTGAACAAGGCACAGAGCATGAGTCATGGTCTGGAGGACAGTTTAGAATGTTGGAATTTCAAAAAGGATGAACATTCCAAAGGCAGCCAGAAGGATCTGGACCAAGCCAGTTGTTCCTCTCTCTGCAAGCAACACAAGACAACTTCAAATTTTGTGCTCTCTCTCTCTCTTTCAAAGATCTTTTGGCTTCAGTTTACCAAACAAACTGAATTTTATTTATGATCTTTGCTTCGGTTGAAATCGAAGTTTTGTGAGTCTTGTGTGTTTTGTGTCTAAGTTTTTCTGTGGGCTGGTTGGAAATATAACTTAGACTTTAATTGCATATGTTATATTTAGGTTGGGGAATTTATTAGTTTTACACTGTTATAGAAATTTGCCTAGCAACCAATGGGCATTGTTATAAAAGGTGGTGGGGGGGGGGGATTTTGAATTAAAGTTTGAAGGTTGTTAATAAAGTAATTGTTCACCTCTGTGTGATATGCCTTCTTTGTTGTTGCTGGTTTGATCTTGTAACACTTAAGATTAACCACCATGGAATGCCAAGGCAAAGATTCTGCAAAAACCTTTGGGGACTTGCCAGTGAAGCCAAGACTCAGTCTATATTCCAGTGCAACAGCTAAGAAAGACTCAAGCAACCAATTTTGTATTATAAATTTTACAATTATTTTAAAAATGAGGTGAATAAAAGTTCAGCTGAAAGGCCCAGAACTATTTTAACCATCTATATGGAGCAATCATTAATGCAATTAAAAGCCATGTCAGAATTTTCATCCAAAAATATTGCCTTGCTTTGTTCATAAGTTGGCGATGATCTACTTTGAGGAAACAACTTTTTTTTCCCTATTACAAGGATGTGTCCATCTCCAATTTACCTTGAGAAAACTCTGGAGATCTGTCATTTTAAACCACATAACCAATTGAGCTATGGCTTACATAATGCAGTCGAGATCATCTTGCTGTTGGTCCAGATTTGCATAGGCAAGTTAAAAAGATCAAGCAGTTTACAGGATCATTTGGTAGTCTCAAGATCAAAGATAACCAATTTTTAAATAACCAGTTCTGTTCAGAACTTGGAACAATACAATAAAAGAATAGGTCCTTTGGCCTACAATGTCTGTTCTCAACACAATACCAAATTAAACAAAATCTCTTCTGCCTGTATGTGATGCACATCCCGATTTTTCCCACACATTAGCCCCCTAAATGTTAATAATGTATTTGCTTCTCCACTACCCCAGCAGCTCATTCTAGGCACTTTGGAAAGAAATCTTTTAAACTTCTCCATCCCCCTCACCTTAAATGTCCAGGTAATTGACATTTTATATTTTGAGTTTCACAAAACAAGATTTGCCATTGAAGAAATTAAATACATCTAAATCGTTTGTTCTGGCCTCCAGATTACACTGGACAACAAAGCTTCCTGAACATTTTTGAGTATATTTTAGGGATTTTGGGCTGCTGATCACAAAATTCACCTTAACATTTTCCTATCACGGGTTTTTTTTTTATGATTTCTTGTCATATGATGTTTCAAACAGACAAAACCATGAAGTGCAACATGTCATTGAAAATTTGTGCTTGATCTTGGTGCGGTCAGTGACGAGCATGGTGAAAGGTTCCACCCCAGGCCATTGTAACCATGAGAAAGTGGTATCAGGGCAACTGGAATCCAACAATGCTGGCCGACTTTTGTTGGACACTGACATGAGAGGCATCAGATGCTGAGTACAAATGAAAATCAGCAGCAAAACGTTTTTAGGTCAGTTGTGTCAGCATCATTATGCAATTGAACACGCTAAATTAAATAAAAGATGATTTAATGTTCCTCCAAATTCCTACGTGATACTCCAAATCTGAAATTTTCTCTGTATTTAGCTTGAAGTTGTTATCATAATCCTCTTTTTTCAAGAAGCAGAACTTCTGAAAAAAAAAAATCGTTGTCAAGGGTTATTAGTCTCATAGTAGACCATGCTGATGCTTCCCTTCTGGAACCTGATGGGTCACTACTGGAATATAACAGTTCCATTTTGATTCATCAAAATTCACATTTTAATTGTCACGTCAAATGCACCCACTTCGTGAGAGGGACTCAAGGGTCAAAGCAAATGAGGTTCATCCTGTGTGAAACTGTGTGTGTCTAGAAAGGCCTGGAATGAAGGCCCATCATACCTTCCAGGTCTGTAATCATCATTTCCTGCTTGTTCTTGATTTTACTCAGATTCTTTGCCTTTTCTTCCTCCTCTGTTAGCTGTGATGCAAACTCAGAAAGTCGGTCTTCAAACAATTTTTTCTCCTATCACATTGAAATTAAACAAAAAGTTATTTGCTTATATTTAATAAAGCACGTCTTTCTTCCCCCCCCCACCAAATTTAACAATTTTCCCAAACATGTAATGAGTTACCATTGAATAAATAGGGAAATGCTTAAATCTTAAATGGCCTAATTCAGAAAGGAATATACAACATTGAAATCAGAATGAAGAAGCGCTGTTAATATGATGCCAGGTTAATTACTATATATTCCGGCACTTAGGATGGCTCTGGAATTTCCACCAAAAATGGGGTTTTTTGAGCGATTCCTTTGCACAAGACGACCCTCCCAAAAATCTGCCACTTATCACTGACCAGTGGATGCCATTAAAAGCACATCACAATTATTTTAAAGGTTTAAATTTTATTTGGATATTTTAAGATAAACCACTGTCGGCTCCATTTAAAGCCTGCCCAGAGTCTACACCAGTCGGGTTGGGCTGATGGACGCCACGAAGGAGCGCTGAGACTCCACAAATAACTAATGGAGCACGCATCAGAGCCAGTGGAAAGATGGTGGTGGTGGTGTTGTTAAGGTAAGAATTTTAGATCCTTTTTCACAAATTAAAGGCATCGCTAGGAGAAGGAGTGATTGGCCAAGGAATGCACTGTAGAAAATAAAGCAGCCTTTATTTTGACAAGGGGATTAAAAACAAAAGCATAGAACAGTATAGCACGAGAGCAGGTTCTTCGATCCATAGCGTTTGTGGGCAATTTGCGCAAATTAAACTGAAATTCTGCTGACAGCACATAATACACATCTCTCTTCAATGCACATAACATGTGTCTCTTAAAGGATTTTAAACCCTACAATCATATCTGCTCTGGAAGCCTCAAATGCTACATATCAAACAAGAAATTTAAAAACGAGAAATATGAAATACAAATTAAATAGTTATAAGAACATTTTTCCAATTATTTTTTTTAAAATTTTTTATTTTTCACACCATAAATCACATTAGTCATGATATACACTATTTCTTTTTCACACATATACAGTGACTTTTTCTCCCCCCCCTCCCTCCTCCCAAGCCACCCCCCCACCTCCCCTCTCATCCATTTTAGGTATACAATCTAGGTTGCATTAAGCCAGTCAGACAATGTTGTCATTCAACAAAAATACACCAGAAATTCTACTGAGTCCATTCTTTTCTTTCCTTCTCCTTCCATCAACTTAGGTAATGTTTGTCCCGGTAGGTTTTCGCTATTGTATTTAATGTAAGGCTCCCATACTTGTTCGAATATTTCAATATTATTTATTAACCTATATGTTATTTTTTCTAATGGAATACATTTATTCATTTAAATTTAGTAGTTTCTTCCTTTTAATTTGGTTATGTATTCCATTAATATTTAAAGTCATATAGTTCAGCGTAGCCCTTTTATATTTTGTTTATCTTCTCTTTCCGTTTTTCCATCATTACCTTTCCTCCTTTTCCATTTCTGTTTTCTTATTTTCAACTCTTTATAAGACAACATTCCTACAACATCCAACATTTTCCTTATTCTCCAATTATTTAATGCACAATTGTTAAAAATCCTATTTTTAGTTTGATAATGGACATTTACACAAAATCATTTTGGAGTTCTCTAATAGTGTAACTCACTTTGGCCAATTTAGAATTCTGATCTTCCAACATCAAGATTTCTTCTTCCACTTTCTTGATTTTAGCCTCTGCTGTTACTTTCTCGAGCTGAAGCTTCTGCCGAGCTCCTTCCTCTTCATCGAGTTGCTCTTCCAGATCCTGGTGCAAGGAAAAAACCAAATCACTTTAGGTTTGCGTACACCTTGGCTTCATCTCAGCCGAGTCAAAACCCTAATAATAAGCAACCACTATTACTGGCTGAAGTGAACATTCATGAGTATTGGGAGGGATTTCCCTTTTCCAAATCATTTCTGAAAGGTTTGACAGATGTGTGGGGAAAAAATGACCAGTGGCAAGAATGGGGTCAGCCGAGGAAGACCGCTTAAAGCATTGTTTAATGTTACCGGGCAATTTTTGAAAATTGCAGGTGCATAGGAATTATTTTCTGTAATTTCATGATTTAAATAGGTTTTAAAACGTATAGTTCACCAAGGAGCAAGGTCAGTAAGATGCTGCATTGAAAATACTGAACATCATGATCAATCAGGATCAATCTGGCTAATAAACCTAGATCCAAGAAATAAAACTGTTCCCCAAAGCAACAATGATTCCAACAACGGTTTTCAAGATACCAAATTTAAAGTTATCAACTGCGCACACACCTGAATGTGTTGCTGCATTTTCTTCTTTTCATTCTGCATTTGCTGGCTCCTTTCTTCCTCTTCCTCGACTCTTGCTTCCAAATCATGCAAGATTTCCTCCAGTTCTTGCTTTTTATGAGCCAGGCGTGCTCTCATTTCCTCAGCTTCTGCAAAGAGCTCAGTCTCGGCTTGCAACTGTTCAGCCAGAATATTCTTCTCTTCAATTATCTAGGTGGAGCGTTCATGACATTTCATTACTGATGCACCAAGCAACAAATCATACTTGCACAATCCTTCGCATGAGGAGCACAAATCAAAATACATATCCACAATGGAGCTCATAACCATCCAATTCAATCGTGGACCTGCAGATAGTTGTGGGCAATGCTTAAAAATAGAGCAGTTTTAAACTTTTATCCTTAATCAAAATATCTGTACATAATTCTCACATTTAACCTTCTTCACAGCACAAGTAATCCAACTGCAAAATGCAAGAGACTGATCAAACATCAGCTTTCTGGAAGGATCCATTCCCAACTAAAATGTTTTCAATTCTACCCCATCTCCTTTCAGATGCTATATCCCTACCTAAAATAAGTTTAGTCAAGAACAAAGCATAGAAGTCATTAGGAATTGTCTTTGCAACTTCAACCTAAATGAATGCTTTGACTTTTCAGTTCATTACACACAAACAGCCAACAAGCAGCAATAACCCAGATCATTAAACCATAAAGTAATTTTGGTGGCAAACCAGTCTCCAAACAGAATCACAATCCAAGACGAGCTGAAGCTTCAAGACCAGCCTGAGAGTGCATGGAAGCAATGCAATGACTAATCCCACTTCCCAGCCCTGTAAACTTTTTGCTTACCTTTTCGGCTCTTGGAAACCTAACCACTGAATTTGTCTTCACTGATACACCCTCCTCCCTCTTCAACAGGCTAATCTTAAACAACTCACCATGCGACACTTCATGCCACTCTTTGGCAATCACATTTCTTCTATCCCACCCAGTTCCTGAGTGCTCCGCTAATGGTGAAAGTTTATTTCCACCAGACTCTCCACCATTCATTATTTTAAGGCTTTCAAAATGTCTAATCCAAAGATTGCCAGTCTATCCTCAACATTGAAGATCTTTGAATCTTATTTTTAAAGACACTCAGTGCAAAGACTTGACTCCTTCCCTAAAATATGGCACCAAAAATTGGCAGCTGGTTACTTCAACATTCCTTCCCTCTACTTCAAAAGCTCAGAACGTCATGTGCTTTTTAAAATAACAATTACTCTATGCTTGCAACAAATTATGCAAAAATAGCCCATAATTCATTATTAGGATGGGCTCGTTGCTTCTGGGGGAAAAACAAATTTTAATTTTATCTGTTTAGGTCATATTACAGCTTCAAGTCTCATGGCCGTATACATGTTCACAAATCGACACACCTGCTGGTGTTTCCTTGCCATAGCTGTAAGGTCTGCTTCCACCTTCACATGCTTTTCTTTCACCTTTGTCAGCTCATCTTCTTTGGAAAGCAATTCTTCCTCCTGACGCGTTACCTGCAACAGTGGCTTAACCTAACAACAACAAAAAATTAAACATGGTAAATGAAACATGGCTTGCTAACAAAAAATACTTTAAGATCATTTGCAATCTCCAGCAAAGAGACTTTTTGAATGGAACAGAGGGTATCATAATATCAAATCCAAACATTCTCAAGTTCACCATCTTATAATAAGTTGCAAACATGAATCGTTATCCGTGAATACAACCTTAGTGAAGAGCCGCCACCACTGCCAGTGCCTGAGCTTCAGGTAAGCTGCGCAGTTCCTTTGTAGAACCTTCAGGGCACTCAACTGTTGTTGCTTTCTTAAAAATGCTCTGTGAGGGAAAGACAAGCATTAGAGTTTAAGCTAATTCAGTTGTCAAGAAGTCAAAGGCATGCAGCATGACTTTTCCACACACCAACTTCATGCCAACCATCCAGCTCCCATTTACAGTAATCCTTCCCACATTCTTCCCACATCATCTCAACCGCCCTCCATTAGGAGCAATTTACAGTGGGCAATTAGTCTACCAAACCACATTTTTGGGATACAAAACAAGGATAAATTTTACCAAATGGTGAAGATGATTTAAAAAAAAAGCAAGGCAACCAAAGTGACTGTGGTAAAAGCTTGCACCAACTTAGCTTGGCAAGTATCAGAGATAGAATGATACAGGAACAAAAGAAAATAGACATGGGAGAGGGAAATATGTATTGGGAGAATGAACATTTTAAGGATAACATTTCATAGCTTCCAGACATCCATTTCCTCCTGCAGGAATCCTGCAATTTTTGCAGCTTCAAGGTTAAGTGGTAAAGGACATAAATCTTAGTAAAAAGGTCATTGGATTGTTGAAAGCCGGTTTTAAGAGAGGACAGAATTCCTAAAATAAAATTGAGCCCAAATCTAAATCCTGCAGTGTTTTTTTTTTAAGAAAGAGAAAGGTAGTTTAAATTTTTGAAAGTTTGATTGCAGAGGGATGCAGATCAAGCAATTATAGATGCACCTCTCTTTTCTCATGAATGCGATAATAATGTAGCTGAAAGCCAATTTTCCCAAATAAAGTCTAGGTGCAGCTTTCATTTTTGTATTTGCACTATGAAATAAAGGCCACATTTTTTTAACCCCTTGAAGGAAAGTTGACATCTTAATGTTACAGAAAGCGAAATGATCTATGCATCAAAAGCATTTCTTGAGCATAATACCTTTAAAAATCCTGGAGAAATGGATCCATTTTTAAGACAGTTTTCACATCAACTCTGAAGGATGATAATAGAATAATATACAAGAGTATGTGGTTTTTACACAGCAGCCAGAAGCTGTTTAATCCAGCTCCAAATTCAAGCAAGGATGTTAAATTGCCCAGGAGAGACATTCCAGTTTTAGTAACAAGCCTTACGCTTCCTCTGTGACCTGGAGTGACCCTACACATTTTTCTCTTGCAGCTAATGCCATCAATCAGCCATTAGTTAAACTGGATGCCAGTTATTCACTTGCAAAGATGGAGATCATTTTACACCAGGAGTTTATGTTTAAGGATTTTCTTTGAGAAATGACAGGATTGATTCACAAGTCAGGCACTGCAATTTGGTTTGAGCGATGGCCAAACCAAGAGTTGCCCAACAAACATTGAAAATATTCATTTTATTTGACAGGTTCCACAAACACACTAGATTAATACCAATATATGGTTTTGCACCTAGTCATTGTGACGATATCAACTTCCTCTTTTCAGTTGCAACAACCAATCTTCTCTTTCAAGTCTGACCAACTCTTTTTTTTTCCTAAACTATTATTTTACAAGAAAATTTATTCACTTGGTCTTGGTCAAAAATAATTTATAGCTGATCTTTGCAATCATTCAAATTTTGAATTCCATTCTCGGACAGTGACAAAAACCAGGACGTGCAAAACATACTTTCTGGCCAAATATCCACGGCAGACAGCTTGGAAGAGAATGATTATGTCAGTGATCTTCAGATCCCGTTCTTCCTCCAAATGTGCTAGAACTCCAGCACGAAAGAAGATTTTACTCTGGCCAATCCGGAATAAATTGGGGTCCAATTCCAAAGCATGAATCTGTTTCAAGTGAAAAGAAAAACATTGAACATATCCATCAATAAATACATTGCCAAATAGAGCACAATGCACGGAACAAGCCCTCATCCCACCGCATTCATGCCAACCATTTTCAGCAATTTCTTCTACCCTCCCACCTATATCCACATGACCTCTTGCCCATTAGCCTGTGCTCCTCCCCCTGCACCATTGTCGGGGAAAATCTCTTTTCCAGAATAACTCAGGCGGAGACTTTTATTTTGAGATATCACGGAGAGACTGTCCTGATCTACACCAGGATAGAACTCTGCCTTCTGTAGGCAGACAGCACATTTTTATACAGGAGAACAAACAACCCTTATCTTCCTTCTGCACATAAAGCACATTCCTAAGTATACTCGGCATGGGTCTGGTTCTACAACCAGCAGAAACTGGCTGGTTTCTTCGTTTACAAAGGAAATAGAAGTCCACACTTGCAACATTTCAACTGCATATACAATAAGATCAATTTTTTCTTCTACACCCATGATCCCCCCCCACCCCCCCACCCCCCCACTTCTCCTCCCGCCATTTTTTTTTATTCAGGAGACTGCTTTTGACTCGTACCTTGATGAAGGGTTCAGGCACAAAACATTACTTCCAAACTTTATTTCCAAAAATGCTGCATGGAACCTGGTGAGTCTCCCCTTCATATTTTGTGGATTATATTACAATGACAGTTCCTGAAGACTTCCCTGTTCTACTACACTAATCTAATCCCACTTTTCTCCTTGCATCCCATCAATTCTCCCTCAAGCTAAGGAAATCTAAAGGAATTTCAAATGTGCAAACAGTTTCTAGTACTGATGTTTAAGCCCCAGTTAAACTTTCTTGGCCAGTATCAAAATTCTCCAACGCTGACTTAAAGGAATTGCCTACCATTCGTTCACAGGCTTGTTTGCCATCCATGAAACCCTTTGGAATGGAGTTGGGGGTCAGGATCTCGTATCTGGAAAAGAAACAAACTGTTTACAAACCCACATTAAAACTTCCAAAAGATCCTTTCCATTCACTCGTGTTAACATGTTAATCATGAAATCTGTCAATTTGAAGTCGTTTCTTCTCTTTAAACAGTATAAAGTTGATGCCTCCACACACCTTTTGGACAACTCTTACATCGTTGCTTCAATGTGAACAGCTTTATTTACCAGGAACAAAATTCACATTAAGATTAAATTTAAAAGTGTTGGCTTCCATACACTGTTCCTGAAGTGTAGAAAGATCAGATTAAAATGTTTCTAAATTTAAGACCATTTTCCATTTCATACAAAAATACTTCCAACCCAATTTTGTAGAACATTGTGCAACGCATGGTTGTTAATAAATCCAGTCATATTGCTGGAGGCAAAACTTAGACCAATGTAAATGGAGCAGCAAGTTACATTTAATCTTCAGCTGGCTGAGAACTGAAATAGAAAACACAGACTAACAAGTCAATAACCATTTACGGATCAAATCAAGAATTTGCGCTTTATGACTTATCAGCAGATTTCTAAGGAAAAGCAAAATCTCAAACTTCTGTTGCTTTTCTCTTCATGGATCTGGTCAACTTGCTGCGCACTTCCAGCATTTGCTAGCATTACGTCATTCAATAATCCCATTTAGTTGGAATTTGGCAAGTCAGATGATTAAATTTATTGTAAATGTGTTTGCTCAGAGTTGGAAAAGAGCTCTCTTCAACCATTTAGCTCCAATATATCCTGCCACCTGCTTGCTCTCACCTATGAACAGCAGTTCATAGCTCCATCTACACTTGCTCAGCGTAAAACTAAAGACAATGCATCATAATTAAAATATATTGGACCCACATGATTTGACAGCTGTTTGGGAGAGATATTTTAAAAAGGTTAAATCTTGAAGAATTGAGTCAAGAATATTTGTGTTCCATTCAGTGACTCCTTTGACTGACACCATGTTAGAATTAAATCAGAACAAATTGATCAATGAATATGATACAACGCTTTCTGAACCAACAGGGTACAACACATACAAAATGACCTCTACAAGTCAAATTAAGGAAAATGTAGTCAGTAATGTTTTCTTCCTCCTAACACGTTACCTTTGTCTGAACTCCTGGAAGACAATTCTGTTTGGAAAACCTTGACGGCAGATTCTAATTCCCTCCAAAACGCCATTGCAACGTAACTGGTCGAGAACCAAATGAGGATCCAGCTTTCCAGCCTGTAGAGTACAAATCCATTTACATAAGCAATTTCCAGTTTGCATCATGTCAATAAATTTCCCTTCAAATATGGCACTAGGCAATCAGGTTACGTGCAGATTTAAAGAATAGTAAACATAGCAAGTTTTCTTTATAACTGCGTCAGTAATGTTTGGTGTTCGGAAGGTTAATACTAGCAGTCCCAAAGTTAGAAAAGAAGGCAACTGCTGCTTTAATGTTACGACGTAAAATGCCCCCAAAAGATGAAAAACAGATTAATCATAACACCGGACAACGAAGATTTTGCTCCCTGAACACTTTTGGGTGTATTTTTTTGCATTTTAGGCTGCTAATCATTAAATCACCTTAAAATTTTCCAAACAGGTACCTTTTCTTTTTAAACATGTAACCTATTTTTTGTGATCTCCAGTCATATTCTATGTCTACTTTAAGCTACAAAACCATGAAATGTAGCATGTCAATGAAAATTCATTTTCAACATTTGCACTTGGACGTCTTCCCCGCTGATCTTAGTGCAGTCAGTAACGAACAGGGTGAAAGGTTTCACCAGGAAAAGCGGCATCAGGGCAACTGAAATCCACCAATGCCGGCCGACTATAGTTTGGACGCTCACACAAGAGGTATTAAATGGTGAGGACAATTAAAAAAATCAATGGCCAAGCATTTTTAGGTCAGTTGAACTAACGCAATGTGTCATTATCATTATGCGATGAAACTTGCTAAATTCATGAAGAGTTCATGTTTCTCCAAATTCCGACGTGATGCAGCAAATCTGAAATTATCTTGGTGTTCAGCTTGAAGTTGTTCATCACCACCCCCTTTTGGGGTGTTGTCCAGTGTAATTGAACAGAAAAATTATGCCACATAATCCTCAATACTACCATGAATCTTTCAAATTTTATTTGGCCTTGTATTCTACTAACAGCACAATCAATTTTGTGCCAGTTTTGGAATTAAACGTAACATGCCCTTGTCTGGGATCTGTCAGCAAGTTATGTATTAGCACAACTCTCCACAAAGAAATGGTTATTAATGACTCTTAGAGTTCAAGCATGGAATAGGGGGAAGCCTAAACAGCATCATAAATTACTACTATATCTTTGTCAGTGAAGTCAGCAGGACATAATTCAAAGCTTCCATTGTAAGAAATTCCAAACTTTTATTCCTCAATTTTCTACGCCAGCATCTATTCTACACTTAAACTGAATACAATTAAAAATATTAGACAAAACAGCACCCTTTCCCTCGCAGATCCATGCCATCTGACAAACTTCCCATTTTCATTCAAACAAGAACATTTTCGACCACCAGGCTGCTCAAGCCAACCCTACTAGTTAACGTTTACAGCTGATTCTCCCCGGCCCACAACTCTTCTGTGACAGCGCCACATAGCCCTCAAACAATTCAAATACCTCCAGCTGGCCAACTAAGCACAGTGTCTGGGGTAGAGAATCCAATGATTCTCTAAACTCAGAAGTAATTCCTACACACATCAAATGTTGAAGTTACTGCTCCTTTGTAACTATATTTCTACAATTCAAAAGCATGGAGATTATGGTACGACTGTGTAGAGTCTTGTCACCATAATATTGGACACTGAGAGAGGCTGCAGAGGAGATGGGGCAGTGTGCTTCCTAGTACTTTTCAGGTATGAGGAGACACAGTTTTCCTTGGGGGAGAGAAGGCAAAGGTGTATAAAGTTATAAAGGGTGTACATAGGATGGGTGTGAGAAACGTTCCCTCATCACTCAGTCCAAAATCAGAGGTCATTCATTTAATTTGGGAAGCAAAAGGGTTTGAATAAAGGAAAATAACCCAGAGGGTGGTTGTAAACTGGAATACACTGCCTGCGGTGGAGGCAGGTACTCTCTCAATAATTCACTGGATGAGCACTTGAATTGCCATCTCTAGATCAAGTGCCGTTAAATTCAATTAGAGTACTCGTGTATTTAATATTGATACGGTGGGCTAAAGGGCACTTTCCTGTGCCTCTCCCACAATGCAACCATCTCAACATTTACTTGGACATGCTCCCTCAGGACTTCTAAGCTCTAAAGCATACAAACTAAATTTTAACATGTTCAGGATAGGGACCTCTTATCCCAGTAATTAACTTAAAGAATCTCAATGTTAGGACACTACAAATCCAATTATTCAAAATCCTCAATTATCAAAATTTTTTGGACCTGGAAGTGACATCCATTCAGCTCCAAAAAAAAAAAAAATTTTCCCCGGATAATTGAGGACTTCAGAAAAATCAGAAATCCTCATTCATCCGAAAAATTGAGGCCAACGTGACACCATTTCGCCTTCGAAAAATGTTGGATAAATGAGGATATCTGAAACAATCAGAAATCATTAGTTATCCAAATTTTTTTTGGAGTTGAACTGACATTACAGGTTGAAAAAGTTTTGAAATTTTGTAGAAACCTGAATAGAATTTTGAAGTTTTGGTGTTGGATTTACCTTAATTTGTTCATGCTGTTTTTTTGGTGAGAATTAAACATCGTTTCATGCTTTAAAAGGCTTCCCTTGTTTGTTGTTTAAACGCTGTTACAAGTGATTTGATGTTGCTTTTGGGCTTTTTCAAAAAATGACCAGTTATCTGAAAATTTTATTTATCCGAAATAGGCGTGGTCCCAACCGGTTCGGATAATTGGAGTTGTACTGTATATCATTAATGATGGGGATCAACCCATTCAGCGCCCTCCAGCGCGGTTCTCAGCCAGGTCCGGGCTGGGAGTATAAGTGCAGCCCAGCAGCCTGCAATAAACTAGTCTGCTCACTGAGCTCAACCCGTCTGGTTGTGTGTGTGTGTGTGTGTGTGTGTGTGTGTGTGTGTGTGTGTGTGTGTGTGTGTGTTATTGCAGGAGCAATGTAGCTGCCGCTACTGTACACTACTTTTATCCGCGGTAATAAGGGGTCGAATCTTACACGGTATTGACTATTACGTGAGTATAATATGGTAGCTTTTTCTTGCTTGATTATAGATTTTAATCAATAGATGTTCAGATAATTAGCCTATAGCTTCCCACATTTTGGCTTGCTCCCACCACGAACAAGGTCATCTCATTTGTGGTGTTCCACTCTGCCGAAACCTTCGGGAAAATAAAACTTTACATAATGAAAAGCTTTCGTTCTGCATTGGCCCGACAGAGACACCATTTCGCCTTGCTGGAAATGCACCTACCCTTTTCTCATGGTTGGGAATGATGCACCGAACAAAATTGGGGTTCGTGTTGCGAAGCGTTGCCATTAGTTTGGCCAAGGACTCCTTATACAACTGTCCCACTGTGCGGAACATGCCCTTCTTGGTCTTGTAAGCAGAACCAAAGGCAGTTTCGTTCATGCCAGCTACTTGATCCAAACCCACAATGCGGTCAACTGCAAAAATGTTTTAAAAAAAGTAACTGAAAATTCATGAATTGCAAAAGCAGAAAGACATTGAACTACCACATCAATAGAATAGCCAACAATTTCACTCTTTATGCTTGCACGAATAAAATCTTCTCTAATCTTTTCATAAACACAAGTTAAATATAATGAAAAATATGACAGGTGTCAATAGTAGCGAGTTAAATATAATCTCCAGAAACACAATGTTTCCAGTTTGATGACCCTTCATAAGATTTAAGGTTAATACCAGGGAATAGATGGGAATGGATGACAGAACATTTACCCAGCGGGTGGTTGCCATCTGGAACACACTGTCTTGTGGTGGAGACAGGAACTCTCACAATATTTAATTAACTGGATGAGCATTTGAATTGCCATCTGCAGACTAAGTGGTGGTGAATTCAATCAGAGTAGATATATATTTGACCGTTGGTGCTAACATGATGGGCTGAAAGGCACCTTTCTGTACTTAGGATAAAGAGATGAGAGGAAGTGAAAAAAATGGTGCTGCAAGGTGAAGGAGTTAGAAAAATATCTGTCTGGAAATGGTGCAAGATGGGATGTTACACTGAAGTTTCACAAAACACAAGTTAGAAAGTACACGTGCAAACTCTGGTTGTCACACTATCGGCTTTCACGGTTCTGCTGGAGAGAGTGCAGTGGAGGTTCATAAGGATGTTGCCTGAATTGGAGTACAGTAGTTATGGAGAGAGACTGGTTAGGTTGGGCTTGATTTTCTTCGAATGAAGGAGGCAGAGCAGTTATTAGTGGTATGCAAATTTCCAAGAATGAGAGAGGGGAGATAGAATAATTTTTCCATGGTAAGGGATTCACACACACAAGGTTTAAGATGAGAGAAATGAGTTTTAAAGGAGCTTTGAGGGGGAACATCTTATTTTAAACTGAGTGGTTGATGTTTAGAACTTGCTGATAAAATTGGGGCTGGAATCAGATACAAGCAATTCTTTAAGGCAGGCAGTTGAATCGGCAAGGCAAAGAAGACACACATCCAATGTGGGCAAAAGGGATTTGTGTCGATGGACAGGAAGGTTGGCATTGAATATGATGAGCTGAAGGACCCATTTCTGCGCTGTTGAACTATTATCATGAAAACAAACAAAATTGCTGTAAAATGCTAGAATCGTTGAGCTCTCCAGTGTGGAGATTTATTACTGATATCATCCAAATGAAGAGGCATCATTCATCAAGATTTCTTCAGCTTCACTGGGACAAATCTGAAACCCTGCAGAAAACTGAAGCCTGTTGGAATGATGTTTATTTAGGAAGTGACCAAAGAGAAAATGATTTTCCCAAGGAGGAAGTCACTCACATAGTCTTCTTAATAAGTAGATGTTGAATGTGGTACCCTTTATTACCTTTGCCCCAACTAAAGCATCATTTACTGCCAAGTGTTATCCTCACAGCCCATTTCTAATCCATATTTTAAGCATGCAGACAAATTGCCATATCCATTGCAAACTTTCAAACTCTTCTCTCAACTACAATTTGCCTCCACCAAAACATTATTCTCCCAATAAGCCTAATTGGACAACACCTGCCAAACAAGCACTTGTGACAGGGTTTTTTCTAAACTTAGGAGATCCTTCCACCTTAACCAAAGGTTCGCAATCATGTTTGTCCCATTTTCAATACTTGTTCCTTCTCCTGCCCAGAACCAAGTTCATTTAGCCCACCCCTCCAGCTTGCATGTTCTCCATGAATTCTACCACCAGACATCTTCACCTCTCAAAATTCCAGAAGGGTCTTTCCTTTCAGGTTATTCGACTTTACTCCTCCAATCCTATTTCTCTGTACTTTCATGTGGAATCACTTGCCATTTGTCCTTTTCTACCATCCACAGCATTAAGTACACCTCCCAGATGAAGCAGCAATCTCATGATACTTTCATTTCAGGATATTACATTCATTCCTTCTAATAATGGTCATAAACTGCACAAGTGCTTTGGGATATACCTCTGCTTAGTCCACATTTGCCCTTGAACTTCCTTTTGCCTGTCTCTAATTCTCATCCCAATCTAACGTTGGCCACCTACTCCAATCCATTGAACATCAAGGCAAGACCTCATCTGATTTCATCTTGTCCAGAAGGGTGTCGTGCCCAGGAATTCATCAATTTTATATTATTTCCAGATTTTAAAAATTTCCTTTGATAATTAAATAACATTTCTGCTTTATTCATCCAACCCTCAGACTAGACTTAATCCCATTTACCTTCTACACTGTGGTCCATCATCATGTCATTTAATCTTTTTTGCCTTTCACCCCATCACAAACCTGTTTTCTTCTATTCACCACATTAAAAATTGTTTCTCTTGAACTTTTCCAAATTCTGATGGAAAATCATTAAAATCATTCAGAACAAAGTCCAAAAAAGTGGCTGAAAATAAGAAATTGTGAAACAAAATCTCCAAAATCAGTCATTCTAAAATTAAAATTTACTTTGTTTGAAAACACAAAGTTTTACTTTTAATAACATTGAAATTTGTGTAAACACTCACACCACTTTCATTAGACAGTAATATTGAAAAAAATCTAATTATTAACCATCTTTCCATAACTCTGCCACAAACTTGTCCAATGATTGATGGAGAAGGGTTGCAACGTTGTCATTGAGTGGGTCCATGTTTTTCAGAAGCCATTCATCTGCCTTGTAATCCACCTGGTAGGGAAATAAAATGACAGATTACCTTTAAATACCAATACTTGTGACACATTGAAAAATACCATTGCAAAACATTTTTGTAGCTTTCTGGAAATTCTTGGGTTTTTTTTTTAAAGCCTCTTAAAAGGATAAATTTTCTTTCACCAACAATTGTTTTATCCGAGGGAAAAAATACATAACTGGTCAAATCCCTACAAGTGGACATAGCTAAATACCTAGTTTTAATATGCTAACTGATGCAGTATTTACCAGATGAACCACTCGTCAACACTGTAAACAATTAAATTCTTTTATTCATCAAACTGATTTGCATTGAATGTGTGAAAGGGGCTATTATGAAGCCAGTTCAAAGGCTAGCATGTGTGCGTCTGTGCAGGGATGGGTGTTTTCCCTTGGGAAATAAGTGGACCAAAGGATTTTGTGACACTCCTCTAACTTCATGGTCACAGGTGCTAATATTACATTTTTATTTCTGATTTAAACTGGTTTCATTCCTGGAATTCTCCAGTTGACAAAGTAGGATTGGTATGAATAATGGACCTAGAAGCCCCTTTCACTTGCAGGTGGTCCCAGGAATTAATGGCCAATCGGCCTGAAAAGGGACTAATGTGTGAAGTGACATAATCTCACACTGGGGATTGACGGCCTTGATCCTACTGCAATCCCTGGCATCTATAGACACCAGCGTTGCAATTAGGCAAGTTTAGAACGGGGAATTGCATTCTAAGACAGAGATGACCCAAGTATTTGCATGAGTGCAGGAAGGTGATGGAAAATTAAAATGAATGTATAAACTTTGCCGTGGCAAAGCTGCAGCAGGGGAGAGGGGAAATAAATAGCAATAACAGACTATTTTTAAACAGCGTAGGAAAGTTGGTAGTGCTATAAACGCACAATTTATAAAGAACATGGGAAAAAGCGATGGGGGATCTGCACTCTTAGAATGCCACATGGCAGAGAAACCCCTACATGAGTGCTCCATGCATGCAGCTGTGCATACAGCCCTTTCTCTGCTGCACAGCATTCTGGGAGGGCAGATCTGCCATCGTCTTTCCCCCACTATATTTATAAATTGTGCACGATAGCGGTAACAACTTTCCCACTCTGCATAAATTGTACGCTATAGCGCCACCAACATTCCCACACTGTATAAAGTGTGCACCATAGTGCCACCAACTTTCCCCACACTGTTTAAAAATGATCCGCTACTGCTATTTATTGCTAGCACTTCCCAACAACAGCACAACTACATTAGGGGCTGAAGGGCTCAAACTGTGCTGTACATAAAGCTTAATTGTTATAATTAATTTTGTTCAAATATAAAATCATAATATATTGATTAGGATTTAGGGTAGGCCCACCATCGCTTGGTGCATCAGACATCACTGATAGAAGGGATGGCTCCTTGTGGGTGTGATTGCGTGCAGTGTCCCAGTTAAGAGTGGTCAAGTGTGAACAGCAAAAAC
Organism: Narcine bancroftii; assembly: GCF_036971445.1. Taxonomy (NCBI): domain Eukaryota; kingdom Metazoa; phylum Chordata; class Chondrichthyes; order Torpediniformes; family Narcinidae; genus Narcine; species Narcine bancroftii. The sequence goes on from NC_091471.1 coordinate 347,104,778, forward strand.
GCCATTCCTATCCCGGGGCACTGAATGGCCGATTTAGTGGGACACAAATGTAAAAGGGGATAAAGGTTCAGTGAGGCACTCAGTTCAGAGTATTTAGGGAACAGAATTTAAGCTGACAATACCCCAAGCCAAAAAAAAAATTGTGAAAATTAATGGAAATCTACAGATCGATTAAGAATCTGAAAAACAACTCCTTTTAAGGGAAAGTCAAGTGTGTTGAGAATTGTATAAAAAAACCTCCTTTATAATTGACTCATTGGGATTAGTATGAAAGAATGAACAAAGGGCACAATTTCAACCCAAGGCAAAGCCAGATAATATTGTTCATTTCTCAGGATGATTAATGCCAAAAATATCCAGTGGGTCAAAATAGGCTAACAAATTCTATTTAGGTAAGTTGGTACATCATCCAAATTTGGAATCTAGTGAAGTCACTATGGTAAGAACATACCTAGATATGCACATCAGCTTCAAGTTGGTTTTCTGACCCAAGTATCTATTTCAGGGTTTCAGTTATTGTTACCAATTTATATTCTAAATATTTAGCATTCCATTGAGTGGACATACCTTGCCAGCGTAATGAATAATACAGAAGTCAGCTTTATCTTTGAGTTGTCTTGGCTTTTGGAATTTTGAATGAGTACCTTGTTCTTGGCTCAGTTTTTCAACAAATGTCTTATCAGTAGCCTTTGGAAACCAGCATTCCTCATCCAACAGAGCCAACACACCAGGAGGATTTGCCTGACAAAACAAGTAAACATCTCAGATTTTAAGTTTATGTTCAATATTCTTCAAAACACTAGTAAAGTTTAATTTTTCCCCCCCCCCCCAGGTTAGAACTTTTTAAATAATGCCTTCATCTTTTAAAACCCTCTCCAGATGTGTTTAATTTATTTGGATGTCTTAGAAAAATTTACAGATAATGGCATCCAAAAATGAACAAGATTACTTCTCTACTGAGAAATTTAAGGGTGGTGTTCTGATTTCTGGTTTGGCTTAAGGGTATACATTAATTTGAAGTTGGAGCATGCACGAAGTGTGGAAAGAACGATACACACACCAGGAGTTGAAGTCAAAGACTGATTTATTGGACTGGCAGCTCTGCTGGTATTTTCTCCCTGCTGCTGACGACAGGAGAAAAGTCACGGCAGCGCCGATCTCTGATTGGACTGTATTCCTGCCATTGCTCGTCATTTCCCGCCCTGCAGTCACCTACCTTGGATGAAGTTCGATGCCCCCCCCCCGGTGGGGTCTGCATGATCGCCGCGTTCGCCGGCCAATTTCTGTACTGGGTTGAGGAGTCCCAGTTAGCAGACTACTAAGTCCTGAATATTTAGTATTCTGATGTGTGGAGGAAATATATTTGGAGGGGGGCACAGGGCAATTTCCAAATAATAGACCAGACCCTGACTTTTTGCCCATCTTCACAGGTTTGACTAGAATTGCAACTGAGGTTCCTTATTTATATTCTTTTCTCCCTACTGTCTAAGGATTCTTCATCTCTTTTTGATGACAGGTTCATCAAAATATTTTTGCTTGCTGTCGCCTCGTCCATTTATCCCCAAATGAGAGATCATTTGAAAATTACAGCTCTTTCTACAGTAATGATGGTAGTATTTGCAAAACTCAGAATTCTTATACTTACAGGTCTTTCAATGAGGTCAATGCACGGCTGCAGATCCAGACCAAAGTCAATGAAGTTCCACTCAATGCCCTCCCGCTGGTATTCTTCTTGCTCCAAGATAAACATGGTGTGGTTAAACAGTTGCTGCAGCTTCTCATTGGTATAGTTGATGCACAGCTGCTCAAAGGAGTTCAACTGTAATTAAAAGTAGCATTTTTATTGTTTGTTCAAACAGCATGCAAAGTCTGAATATTGATACAGAAAAAATAAGCAGGAAGAGTTTCAAAAGCCCTGTCGGCACCTTCCACCAACCATTACAGCACAGAAACAGGCCAGTTCAGCCCTTCTAGCCCATGCTGAACATCTTCTCCCACCTAGTCCCATTGACCTGCACAAGGCCCATAACGCTCCACACCTCTCTCAACCATGTACCTATGAAACTTTTCCTTAAATATTAAAATCGAGACCGTATCTACCACTTTGGCCAGGAGGTTATTACACACTCCCACCATTCTCTGAATGAAGAAGTTCCCCTTTCAATCTCAATCCATGTCCTCTTGTTTGAATCTTCCCCCACTCTCAATGGAAAAAGCCTGTCAACACTGACTATCTGTCCCCCTCATAATTTTAAATACCTCTATCAAATCTTCAATGCTCCAGGAAATAAAGTCCCAGACTGCTCAATCTTTTCCTGTAACTCAAACCCTGAACTCCAGGCAACATTCTTGTAAATCTCCTCTGCACTCTCTCTATTCTGTTTATATCCTTCCTATAATTTGGTGACCAAAACTGTACACAATATTCCAAATTTGGCCTCATCAATGCCCTATACAACTTCAACATGACATCCCAACTCCTGCATTCAATATTCTGATTTATGAAGCCCAACATACCAAATGTTTTCTTCATCCCCCTGTCTACATGTGACTCAACTTACAGGGAATTATGTACCAGAATTCCTAATTCCCTTTGTTCTACTGCATTCATTAATAGTCTACCATTTAACGTGTATGACCTTTACTAATTAGTCCTAAAATGTAGCACCTCATATTTATCAGTACTAAACTCCATCTGCCATCTTTCAGCCCACTCTTTAATTCTCCTATATCCCACTCCAAGCTTTGATAACCTTCTTCACTGTCCACACACCACCATTCTTCACATCATCTGCATTCTTACCAATCCAATTTACCACCCTATTATCTAGATCATTAATATATATAACAAATTGCAATGCACCCAATACCAATCCCCGAGGCACTCCACTAGTCACCAGCCTCCAATTTGACAAACAATTTTCCACCACTACTCTCTGGCATCTCCCATCCAATCATTGTTGAATCTATTTCACTGCTTCAACATTAATACCTAATGCTTGAACCTTCCTGACTAACCTCTTATGCGGAACATTGTCTACGGCCATATTAAGGTCCATATAGACAACATCCACAGCCTTCCCCACGTTCACCTTCTTAGTATCGCCTCGAAAAACACTATGATTTGTTAAACATGATCTACCACGTACAAAACTGTGTTGACTACTCCTAATCAATCCCTGTATTTCCAAATAATTGTATATACCATCCTGAAAACATTCACCCTTCTAGAATTCAGTGGGATCAGAGCAAGGTAAGGAATAGAAAGATTTAAACATTTTAGAAAAATCAGATATTTTGGAAACAAAATGCATTTTCTTTTTGCAAAATTTATTTTTCACATTGATATTTTGAGTAAATCTGGTCCCCAGTAAATAAAATCACTTAATTTTTTTTATATATCAATATTTAATGCTGACATTAGCATTTAATTTGAAAAAAAAAATTGGAACTCTGCACAAGTCACCATTAAACAGATTCTGACCCGATTGGAAAGATGACAAAATGTGAAACATTAATAATGGTGCTACAAGATCATGAGAGGGTTGTAGTAAAATTAGGCCCATTTCACCATTCGAATCATGGCTGAAGTATTTTTCCTCTCAACCACATATCCCTACTCTCATCCCAAACCCAGAATATTCAAATTTAAAGAGACTCAAAACCTACTGGAATCTTGAGCAGACAGGTTCCAACATATTTGTCCACTTCCTGCTGAGTTCCTTCAGCAATTCTGTCTGACTTTTTCTACCTCATTCCTGAGTGGTTTCTCCCTCTACCTGTCTCTCCACCTCCCACACCTTCCATCACCGCAGGCACATCCCCAGCTTCTTTCCCACTTTATATGCAAGTTCGCCCATTCAATCTTGGTCTTGATCAAGGGTTCAGACCCAAAATGTTGACTATTTCTACCCATGGATGCTGTCTGACCTGTTGAACTACTCTGGCAATTTCTTACTCAATATTCAAATTCATCACTTCCCAGTCAGGCCCAAATATTCATTTCCTTCCATCTCCTTTTTGCACTCTTGCCCACTTCTTGTGTTTTCCTCTAGCTCAAAGCCAAGCCATGTAGATCTCAACGTCAACAACTTGTCTGCAAACCCAAATCGAGGTGTAACTGTCTGAAAATCAGTCGAGTTTCATACTTGGTTACTCTCTTGCAACTTTATTGGGAAACAAGTGAAGGAAGCGATAAGATGTAATACAATCAAGCTTTACTTACTTCGAAGATTTCAAAACCAGCAATATCCAATATGCCAATGAAAGAAGCTCCCTGGCGCTTTGTCCTATCCAAAGCTTTGTTGATGCGATGGACAAGCCAACGGAACAGGCGCTCATAAGTCGCCTTTGCTAATGCTTCGATTGCAAAGTCAGCCTTGAATCAACAACAATTTTATTTTAAACAAAGATCAAACCAAAGGAGGAGCTTCAATTCACTTGCATTTCCACAAGCCACAACTATACCTGCTCTTTGGTCTGCGCTTTCTGAACATAGTCTCGGCCAACTTTGATGCGTGGGGTGAGTATAGCACGAGTGAACTCCATTACATTCATTCCCAGCAGGTGACAGAGTTTCTGAGCAGCTTAAGAGGACATTCATTAATCCATACTGTACTTGAAATAAGTGATCAATATATTCCATGCAAGTCCAAACACATATTTCTTTCACGCTGTCAACAATTTTTGTGTACCGCTGTGATGAATAATTTTTGGAATTGATTAGGAATAAATTCTCACCGACTTGTTAGCTCTGAATATAGAAGGCAAACCACTGAAAGTAGAAATACTTCAAACACAAGAGCACAGCATTAAACAAACAGGCCAATTTATTCATAAACCAACAACCAGGATCCTGATGCTATCAAAACTGAATCGACGATAATTATGCTCCATATTCACATCGCACCATTTCAACCCTTGCCCCCAATCTGATATTCTGCTCTCATTTAATATCATACTGGTAGCTGTTGCCTTCTGATACCCAGCTAACAAGTTTTATTGTGTTTATGCTTGAGCAAAAAGCAAGGTGTATTCAGGAAAAATTCCTTCATGGAGAAAGTCATTAAATCATAGAACGCTGTCAGAAAAATAACAGGAGGCAGAGATCACTGCACTTCAAAAAAACAAATTGTACAAACATAAGAAACAAAGGAAGGAGCAAGACCAGGGCAAAGATGGTTTTGGATTCTTCAGGGAAGAACTGGTAGACACTAGGGGCCAGTGATAACCTCCAGTGCTGCAAATCTCCATGCAGAAATCGGAATACAACAATTTAAACTATTCATTGCACGGGTATTTGTCACTTTATGCCCAAGAACCCTTCCGCTTTCATTCACTCCAAGATGGGTCTTCATTAAGTTTGTGGTTTACTCCATAATTGAAAAGATTTTGAATCAAATTCATATATATTCCCTACTTTTATACACAAATTCAATTCCAATGCAAGTATCCAATGGAGAAATGAGGTTGTTTGATCTTTAAACTGATGTGTTATTTAACTCATCCAAGATGGCGCCATGGAATCTCAGTGGGCTTCATTATCTTTTGGCTAGAAGAAGAAAGGAGGCCAAGGCTAGAATATTAAGTGTTTATAGAGAGCATAGGATGGCCACAGGAACCGTTTCCTACCAATAAATTTAGACCCATGAGGAAATTTTTTTTACTGTACACAAAATGCAGCAAATAGCTTAGCAACCATGTGTTGGAAATGATGATGATGAGAATCTCCACAAACCGATGAAATAACTTACCAGTGTTGTCTGGCATTGATGCTTGATCCGTGTTCCTTTCTTTTTTGAACACAATATTACCAAACTGCAGTACTGATGAGGCCACCTTTAGCATTGCTGTGATAAAACATCAGACTAATTAATGGAATGGGACTTTTCAATCATCAAATACCAGCCTCCAGAAAATCATAGATCTTTCAAAGAATGACCAGATGTTTGTCATCTAATATTGACACATTTCTCACAAACCCAAGGGTTGACCTTCCCCACCAATCATGTCTGCTTTAACAAGGGGGAAAAAGTTGTGATGTAGGCAAGGCAGTGCAGCTTGGATTTTACTAATGGGGCAGAGCAATCTTAGATTTAAGACTTGGAATGCAAGTTGGGCAGGGCCAAGTCAACCATCAAACTGGTTAATGCTATTTGCAATAAAGCAAAAGCATTTGGCACTTAATTCTATCACCTCAGAATCAGAATTTATTTCCATAAACATGCACTTTGAAATTTGTTGTTTTGGGGTAGCAATACAGGAGCAAAAATTGCTGTAAATTAAATTTAAAAATATATAAAATAGTGCAAAAGAAGAGATTAGTGAGGTTCAATGTCCACTCAGAAATCTGAAGGCAGAGGAGAAGAAGCTGATTTTGTACTGCTGGATGTGAGTTTTCAGGCTCCTGTACCTCCTTTCTGATGGAAGCAGTGAGAAGAAGGCATGGTCTGGGTGGTGAGGGTTCATGATGATTGAGGTTGCTTTATGAATAAAATGAAAAGAGAAAAAGTGCCCCTGAAATTTAAATATTGGAAGTCTACATTATATTAAGCCACGTGTGCATCCAGTCAAGACTTGGCAGAAATTACTATTTCACCATGCTGGGTCATCACAGTTAAAATCAAGATGTCTAGCCATCCAAAGATAACAGGCATGCAGTTCTTGATACACAAGCATTTGAAACCTCAAGCAAAAAAAAATGAAGAGAATGCAAGTGACAAAATGCAGAAAATATTTGAGTATTCTTCACATGAATAAGTATTCAACTGGGAGGCAAACATGGCCAATTCTACCACAGCTCATTCCAGACAAACAATCTTATACACTCAGAATTGTCTGGCACTATTACTTCCTGACTGAGATACCAAAGAGTAACTTTTAGCACAATGTAACCTTGGGCACAATACTGTTAATCATGAACCAAAAGGAGAAACTGCATATTTAATCTTTTTTTAAAATTTCCCCCTAATGTAATGATTGCTTTCCTACTGACTGGAATCTAAAACTATACCAGGAGTTATTGAATTGAACAGATTAATGGTCTACTGGTTGCTTGCCACTGCAATTCCTATTTTTAAAAAAAATCCCCATCTATACTACTGTGCAGTGTTGATTTAGGGGTTTAAAAAAGTGAACACAGTGGAACAAACATCACAATCATCTAAAATGCAGGAACGCAATTCTGGAGAAATCCAAGAACAATACTATACTTTAAAAAAACCCAAAGTGGAAACAGTCTGGTCAGCCAACCTGGGCCAAGGGGAAAACAATCAACCTTTCAGATCAATGCTGCTGACCTGCTAAGTATTTCCCACATCGTCTTTGGGAATAAATTATAATATCAGTCAATTAGATTAAATAAAAACACTTTTAAAATAAATTTTAAATCTATTTAGCTTGCAGGAGAAAAAGAATTCCACTTTTAATATGTGTTCAATTAGTTAATATTCCTCGATACCTAATTTACGTACAATGTACTGAAAAATTCACGTCTTTGAACAAGGCATAACTGAAAACAATGAAATACTGAGCTAGGAGAGGATAAAAAGATTTGTCAAGTTTGTGAGTAAAACAGAAATTTGCATCTATATTAATTTAAAGCATATTCAATTTATGGACAAATTATTTCTCTAAAATTGTAAACACAATATACCCAATGACGTTAAGAAAATTACCTTCATCTTAGCTATCAAGATTTCTAATTTTAAGAATAATTAACATGCCAAATTATAGTCATATTTCCTGTGATGACAGCAAATGGATCATGAAGTCCACCATAATTTTATCGTTGAATGTTTGCACATACGGTCGTTGGAGAGATGTCAGACTTAAAACACCAATCTCCATGGACATGCTCATGTCAATTGTTTCTAACTTATTCATACAGGATCCTGGTAATTGCAACTAGCAATTATTAAATCTACGCAAACTGAAGGCTGTTTGAAAATAATCTCACGAGGTTCCATTATAAATATATTCTCCATTTGTTGACCATTCATTCTATTTTATATCCCATTTTATATAAAAAAATACTCATTTAAAAATCATTCAATTTTCATTCTTTCTCACTGCACAGCCACTATAAAATAATATTTGACGTGCACAAGGAGTAGGTACAAATAATGCAGTCAGCAAATCTTACACATGATTTCCTCATGGGAGAAACCCATGATGTGCATAGCCTCCATGGTTTCTTGGAAGTTATCCTTCTCTTGTTGTCCTGGGATGGGAACGTATCCATTGGATAGGAATCGGTAGTTATTGAATCCTTCGAGCAGTAAATCCGCTGAATGCAAAAGTAATTTTAACAAAATACAAATAACTACTTGCAAACCAAGGCAGCATATGAAAGGGAAATGTCAGATCTTACCTAGAGAGCTTTTAAATGTAGATGATACATTATTTAAAACAATAGGAAAATGAAACTGTTAATGCTGGCTATTTAAACAAAAGGCTCCCTTCAAATATTCAATCCACCCTCATTTTAGAACGACTCCAGTGCAACCAATGGCTGCATAGTGATTCCAAAAATGGTCAACATTGCAGTACATTAACAGATTAAAAGTAAACATTCATTTGACCAGAGTTTACTTAGCCAATGCGCATTGCAGCAAAGATCAATGGGTGATCAGAGGAAATCTGAGGCATTGAAAGATCATTCAGGCATACATTTCAGTTAGACTCAGAAGCAGCAGTATGGATTAATCCCTTCTCTCACTCCTGGCCAAAGCTCTTCAAACCGGAGACAGGTCTTTAAGTCCAGTGTGGTGAGGTTGTGCCTCCAGGTTTCCAAATACATTCATTCCATGTACATCTTACTCTCACCATTACCCCTTTTTCCTCAACTCTCCCTCAAATTTACACAAACTCACATTCCTGCCCTATTGCAGCTTTAAGGGAAGTGTGTCCCTTTCCCTCTGCATCTCACTTTTTTTCTCCATTATAATCTCCCTCCAGTCATTTTTCTTCATGAGGGGAAACTTAGGCAGATCACACCTTGCATGTGGCTTCACACACAGCACAGAACATCTTACCGAGTTTTATTTTGACCCGATGAAGGTGGTTGATGGAGGGATGGCAGCGGATGTAGTCTATGTGGACTTCAGAAAGGCATTTGACAAGTTCCCTCTTGGTAGACTGATCCAGAAGGTAAAGTGAATTGACAGCTTGGATTCTGAATTGGCTGGCCCATTAAAGACAGTGAGGTAGTGGTGGGAGGGTTTTATTCTGGCTGGAGGTCTATGAACAATGGCTTTCCACAGTTATATTGTTGGGATCCTTGTCTGACTTGGATATATAAAAAAATAGATGGCTGGGGTGGCAGGTTTGCAGATGACAAAAAAATGCTAAAGTCGCGAATAGCATAGAAGGGTATCAAAAAATACAATAGGACAGAGATCAATAGCAGATATAGGCAGAGAAATGGCAGATGGAGTTGAATTCAGATTGACGAGGTGCTACTTTTAGGAGGTCAAATGAAGAGGGAAAGTATAATTAGCGGCAGGACTTGATAGCAATAATGTACAAAGGAATTTAGGGGTTAAGGACCATAGTTCATTGAAAGCAGCTGAGTCTGCTTGCCTACATTGGTTGGGGGGGGGGTCACCGAGCTCAAGCAAAGGGAAATCATTTTGTAGCTATCTTGTTGAAACTTTGGTAGGGCTACACATGGACTGTTGTGTGCGATTCTGGTCCCCCATCAAAGGATGTGAAGGCTTTGGAACCAGGATGTTGCTTGGATTAGAGGGTAGAAAGTATAAGAGATTGGACAAATTTTATCCGGCACACAGGATGCCAAGGGGAGATGACATAGAACATTATAAATTTGAGGCAAAAGGATAGCACAGTCAGAATCCTTTTTTTCCCCATGTACCGGAGGAGACATGTTTAAAGTGATGGGGAGGGAGATGCGTCGGCCAAGAGTTGTTTTAAACACAGAATGGTAGATGCCTGGAACAGCTGGAAGGAGTAGTGGTGGAAGTTAATATGACAGTAGCACTTAAAAGGCTTCTGGACAAACATGAATGGGCAGGGAATGGAGAGATACGTCACATGCAAGTAGCAGAGTTTTAGTTTAATTTGGGTATCATGCTTCGCACAGACATAGTGGGGTAAAGGACCCATTTCTGTGCTGAACAGACCCACGTTCTAAACTAATGGGCTGCTGGCAACTCAAGGTCAAAGGGCTCACACCAGGCTCCTGGAGACTGGCTCTCGAGAACCAGGATTCAAGAGGGTGCTGAGGGAAGGAAGGGTTCCCAAAGGACCCTGGGTGCTGAATGCTTCCTCCTAGTGATGAGGGTGTGGATCTGGGCTCGGGTTAGTTTGAACTGCAGTTTGTGTGACTTCAGCGGCAGTGAAGACAAATCCATGGACTCTTGGTGAGTCGGGGGGGAAAACGAATATTTTGCTTCTCTTTTTTTTACTGCAAAGGGCACCAGGCAATGCTAATGGCAAATATCTGTATGGCAGACAGTAGGTAGTTTTGTGTAATATTACATTTCTGTTTTATTATATGACAGCAAATAGTATGTGATCAAATGTAGTCCTAATCTTATTAAAATACTCCCATCTTTTCAAGATGCTCAAAAATATCTTCTGCTCTTTCCAGTGTAAATTCTTCCTCTGCAATGCAGGCAGAACACTTAATACTCTAGCCATGGTCAACACTTTAATGGAGCTCCAACATTTAGATACCAGCTCTTCTATTCAACACCTCAGGCAATGAAATAACACTTACACCATCCAAAGTGATAAATTAAAATAGCTGGACATGCACTCCAGAATCCCTGTTCATCCTATCATTAGTCTTTTGCCGCTTTCTTGTTTGCCCTTCAAAAACCTCATTTTACCAAATCTCATTGATAATATTTTGACCACATGGCTAATTCCTCATAACATAGCAATTCTGGTGTCATTAACACCCAATTGATTGAAAAGTTGTGCAAATCCCCTCTTCATGCAGCAGTATCCCCTTAACTTAGCGTTTCTCAACCTTTTTATCCTTGTGGAACCTTTGAAATAGTTTTCATGTCTCAGGGAACCCCTGCATAAAAATTATTATATACCATTGTTAATATCTATCTCTTTTATATTTTTAATTGCAGTTCACGTGGTAAACATTATATATTTTTGGATAACTAGTTTAAGGAAAAAATGACCCCTTTTTGTCAAATTTATTGGCAATGCAAAAAAAAAATCATACTGCTCATTTATGAGACCTCACACTGAGGTCTTCATTTTTAATGATACAAGAGGTTGAAGCCTTTATTATAATAACCAATGGTTTTCCAACAATATACCGTCTGTGCAGAGTAAAATTACGAATATAAAATTAAACAAAAATTACACAAAAATGCACAAGCCCATTTATCACTGTTTCTCGCGGAACCCCTAGCAACCTCTTGGGGAACCCTAGGGTTCTGGGGAACCCTGGTTGAGAAACACTGCCTTAACTACATTAAAGTTAACAAGGCTAACAGGAGCTGGTACAGCAGGGAGAGAAGTAAACCAAGCCTCTGTGGTGCTTCAACCCAGTGAGCAACTGGAGGGACAAACTGATAGATGAAGAAAATACAAGCTTAAAAAGTGATCCTACTGCACCCATTAATTCTATTAGAATATCAATTTAACTGCAGTGAAAGAATTGGAAAACGATTCAGAATCAGGTTTTATTGTTTTGCAGCAGCAGGATTGTGCAAAATTGCTATAAAATGCAACATTTAAAAATAAATAATTAGCGCACAGAGAGAAAAAAGTGAGGTGGAGCCTAGAGGTTAATTGTCAGTTCAGAGATCTGATGGCGGAAGGGAAAAGCTGTTTTTTCTGGTAAAGTTGGGTGTGCATCCTCGGGCACTAGGTGGTGAGGGTCCTTGATGATAAAGGCTACTTTGTTGAGACACCGCCTCTTAAAAAGATCCTTAATGATGTAAAGGCTGATGTCCATGATGGGGCAGGTTGATGTTGTAACCCCCTGTAGCCTTTTCTGTCTTGCACATTCACTTAACATTTAAACTATCAGTCAATGCCTACAGTGCCCTCCATAATGCTTGGGACAAAGACACATTTTCCCTTCATTTGCCCCTGTGCTCCAGTTTTAAATTTATAATCAAACAACTCACATGGAGCTAAAGTGCACATCCCAGATCTTATTCAAGGTTATTTGTATGCATTTTGGTTTGACCACGTAGAAATGGCAGCAGTTTATGTATAGTTCTCCCATTTCAGGACACCATAATGTTTGGGACATTTTGTGATTACTCAGGTATGTTTAATTGCTTCATTGGTGCAGGTATAAGAGAGTTAGGCTTGATTCTAAGCTTATGATCTCCTTCGGAGTCTGCATTTGCCATTTTACAACACAGGGACTAGAGTTGTGCCAATGTATGTCAAAGAAGCCATTATGAGGCTGAAAAACATGAATAAAACACAAAGAGACATCGCCCAAACCTTTACGATGACCAAAATAAACTGTTTGGAACATCATTAAGAAGAAAGAGCGTACTGGTGAGCTCAGTAATAGCAAAGGGACTGGTAGTTCAAGGAAGTCCTGCACTGCTGATGAGAGAATAATTCTCATCATTAGTGAAGAAAAATCTCAACGCATATCCAACCGATCAGAAACACTCTTCAGGACGAAGATGTGGAATGTCAATGACTACTCTCTGCAGCAGATGCCATAAACCGAAATACAGAGCCTATGCTGCAAGAGGCTTTGGATCTTGGCTGTTCCTTTCTGCCTTCACACTTTGCTCTTGACATCACTCTGATGCAGGTTAACCTTGATCTCATCTGTCCATAAAGACCTTTTTCCAGAATTCTTTTTGGTAATCTGGCCGTCCTTTCTGTTGCTAACTAACGATTTGCATCTAGCAGTGTAGCTTCTGTATTTCCTTTCATGAATTCTTTGACATATCCACACCTGCCTCCTGAAGAGTGTTTCTGCTGTTAATGAAGAAAAATCCTCAAAATTGTATTATGATAGGAAGTCTTCCGTCATCAGCAATGGAGGTCTTCCATGGAATGCCAGTCCCCTTGCTATTACCAAGCTCTTTCTTCTTAAGAACATTCCAAACTGTTGATTTTGGTCATCCTAAGATTTGGGTGATGTCTCTCACCGTTTTATTCTTTTTCTTTTTAGCCTCATAATGGCTTCTTTGATATTCATTGGCACAACTCTGGTCCTCACGTTGAAAAATGCAAGGACAGACTCCAAAAGAGATCAAAAGCTTTGAAGCAAGCTTAGCTCTTATACCTGCACCAATGAAGCATTTAAACATACCCAAGTAATCACAATCACCGGTGCAGCCAAATGCCCCAAATATCATGGTGCCCTTAAATGAGGGGACTATGTATAAAAAGTGCTGCAATTTCTACATGGTCAAACCAAAATGTAAACAAATAACTGAATAAAATGTGGAATGTGCACTTCAATTACATGTGAATTGTTTGATTACAAATTTATAAACTGTGGAGCACATTGGAAAATAAAGGAAAAAAAGTGCCTTTGTCCCAAACATTATCGAGGCCACTGTAAGTGTTCCAATTCTCTCAAAGCAGCCAACATGTTTGCATGATATAAAAAGTTAAGCCCTGGTGCTTCCCATGTTGTTCAGGAAATTTTGTGCAAATCGACAATTCTAATTTTAGAAAAGATTGAAAAAAATTTCAATTTATGTATTTGTACTTCCGAAACCAAAGCTTTAACTGAAGTCAAGATGTATCCCAGATATCACACTGCCGATGAAATTTGGAAATTGTCAGTTAATGTTATTGAACCATGCTTGACCTCACTTTTTAACCAGAAGAAGAGCAGCTCAGTATTTAAACTCTTCCGTGGCCAAGTTGATTTCCTACATTTGACAAATTTTGCTAAGACTAGTTTTGATGAATGAGTTGGCGAAGGATGGAAAATGGTGGTTCTTGGGTGGGAAAAGAATACACTTAACATGATTCATTGCAAAATTTACTTACATTTAAGATGTTCTCCTGCTCCACAAAGTAGTTGATAGAAAATGTGGAATGTTCTTTCTTCCTTTGCCTGGCGTATTGCACGAGATTTTTCCAGAAGATCTTTTGAGAGTCAAGTCTAATCACCAAGTGATTTAAAATTACTAAGACCTTTCGATTACTTAATCCCTTCAAAATGCAGATATTTCTGTAGCAGTCGATATTTCTTGTGCTCAGAAAAGAGCAATTTACTCAACTTTATCCAAACAGTTTTGAATAAAGAACATTTACCAACATAAATCAATAGGGGCAGCGCTGTTGCGGAGTGGTTAGCGCAAAGCTGCTAAAGTTTAGTGACCCGGATTCGAATCGGGTACTGTCTGTAAGGAGTTTGTACATTCTCCCCATGTCTGCATGGGTTTCCTACAAGTGCTTCAGTTTGCTCCTAACGTTCAAAGGTTGTAGGTTAATTGAATGGCACAGGCTCTGAAGGACCTGTTACTGAGCGGTGTACTTTTAAAAATAAACTTTGTACCTTGGAGGTTGCATTTCCAAATCACAAGCAAAACTTGTTGAGGATGTCATGAAGAAGAATAGCACAATTTGAGCTTCAGATGTATTCATGAAAGAATACCTCCATTTATTTTGTAACGCACCATTACAGTGTCCCTGAAAAGGGATCAATGAAGAGGATACAGGTCTCGATGTTGGCTCCCACAATATAACCGGTGACATCAAAATTAATTCGGATGAATTTTCCCTGCAAGAGAAAAAGATAAGTTCAGCAACTTTATTAGGTCTTACTAATTTTGTCGGTCATATCACTTACCCCAAGCTCAACGCTAGCGCTGGATTTTTGAAATGCAAAATTTGTTGGGAAACTTCAAATACACAAATAAATCAAACAGGGTGGGAGCAGGGGAGAAAGAACATTTAAATCCAGGAACATTAGTAAAAAGATGAAAGCATACAAGATTTTGATCAAATGTGACTGCATAATAGCACGCGAGGAGATCTGAACATGAAGCCATCGTTCACCAGAGATCGGATCCAAGATAGCAAAACAAAATAAATGGCAAAACAAAATAAAAATCAAGCTCTGCTTAATATACCAAATGCATTATGACCTCCCCCTACTGCGTTTGTGTTTATCTCAATGGATTAAAATTTATATTACTCTATCAAGTTGTATTAAAATGATTAAAATATTTGAATCCTGACCAATGAACGCTCATTAATTATTTAAGCCATGATTAATGACATTTTTATTTAAAATAGTTGAAACTGCTCTTTCAAAGTTTAAACTCCCTACATGAACCATATCATTTAAAAATTCTTCCACAAAGTACTGCCAACACTCAGAACAGCACAGCACATGTATCTGTTACTAATTTCTGGAGGCTTGAAGTCATACTTGCCGGACTGTAACTCAGCTGTTTTCATTCTGAACAACTTAGACCAAGGGCTACTCTGTATGGTTCCCAGAAGACCATGTTTAAAAGACTATGCTTTACTGAGTGCCAAACAGCAGAAAACTCTGTGGGGGTTGGTGGAAGAGAAGAAGGATGCAAGTCAATAAAAATAATGAAAGGGTAGAAGATTTTGGGGGTGGGGGGGGGAAAGAACTGTAACATGCAATGATGAAAAGGCATTAAGTGAATGCAGACTCATTACAAATGCATTCTATTATTTCATATTTGGGTTTTAATAAACTTTGATTTACTATATGGTTACAATTTCTCCCATTCCTTTGAAAAACATTTATTTCACAGTGTCCAAGCTGCAATGTTTCAAACTCTTGCATTGATTCTTCTAATTAGTTTGGGAAAAAAAACAAGGCATCTTTTTAATAATCCTTCCCAGCATCTTTTTTTTTGCCAATTCACTAGTCAATCCTGAATGGAAACGCAGCCACAATTCAGGGAGCAAATGGCGGAACATCGATCAGGCATACATGGGAGAAAATTTTGAAAATTACATGACAAAGCCCTGACCCATTCATAAAGAGACATTTTAGCTTATCCGTAAAAACTTCCATTTTAGACTTAAAATATTCCTTGCTCCACAAGCACTTTCTCAATTGCTGTTTAACTCAACCTTTTAGAAGATGCAACTTTGGCAATTTTTGCCAATCTAGCCTTCTGTTTCATATCATCCAAAGGCAAACAACTAGACTGGGGTATTCAGTTAATAGACCTGCTTAATTTGGTTTGATCCTAAAAACATCCTTCCATTCAGTACACTTTAAACTTCTACTTTTGTGGCTAATGTTTATTAGAGCTCCATTCTGGGGCATCAATTCCAAGCAAAATAATGCAGAAATCATTTGTGTCTCAATTTATAGCTTCTGCGTGACCAAGTATTGTTGAGAAAAGGACATAAATGTACTGTGCTCCATGGAGACATCACACTGCTTTTACATCTGGTATTATTAGCAAGCACACAGCTAAGGATTTGCTCAAGGATTGGATTTTTACCTTCCTCAAAGACCAAATGTTGAAACTCCAACTGACAAATCTCATCACGGGCTAAGAACACAATTGTTAAGGGAAACAGGTACACAAGACAGCCATGGTCTAATTTAGTTTCACACTAACTGCACACTCGTCTCTTAAGAAATTTTCCAAGCTATCCATGGAAATTAATTTGCTCTCTGCAAATTGAAGATTTAATACAAATCAGTAGCAGTTCGCGATGCCGGAAGGCGCCGGTTTTAAGTCTAGAATAAATGATGAGAGCAATCTCGAGTAATGTCTATATCTGGATTTGTTCTTATAATATTCAGTAACTAATTATCTAAAATGACATTCTGAAACTTGGCATTCCAACGATCACACCACATAACCAATTTACTGCACAACATGCCAATTGTAGTTTTGCAATACCAACACAAATTAATGTTTGAAATTCTTTGTACAAAATACAAAATGAAACTTTGCAAAGCCAAAAGGATCAAGGCCAGTAGTATTATTTTTTTCCTTTTATGAATACATGTACTTCACTGTTGAATAACTGCTTTCTCCTTTGTTTTACAATTTGGATCGAAAACTGAAAGATCAGTACTAATAGATACATGCAGTCTCAAGGAATTATAGCTTTGAATTGAATAGCAATTTGATAATCATCTTTTACACCGAAAATCTGACTCAAGTATGAGTGTGTTATTGTCATACGTACAAGTACAATATACAGATACACTGAAATTCTTATTTGCTAAAACCATGCCTGTACACAAGATACACGAAATACATTATAGGTACTCCCCAACATATGTCCGAGTTCCATTCTGACGGACTGGTCGTATCTTGAAATGAACACAAGTTGGAAGTGTGTTAACATGGCATGTAGTCCCCACGCTATCAGTCCCCACATTGATCCCAGTGCCCCGCGCTCTCCCGACAGCCTGCTATCAGTCTCTACCCTGATCCCACTGCCTCAGTAATAGTATAGATGCATTACAACAATATACCAACACAGAAACAATAAATATCAACTGTTCTAGTTAGTGCAAGGAAAAGAAAAATGATGTTTAGATGTGCAGACAGTTCTTTTCATGGTCCATTAGGGCAGCACAGGGTGGTTCAAGAAGCTGATACTTAATGGCTGTTGTAAAAACCTCCGAAGCTAAAGTTGCTGGACCAGGCTTCTGCACCTCAAAACCACAACTGATCCTCTTTTGGGAGTGTTGAGAAGAAAAACGATGTTTGTGGTGTAACATTTTACATATCTGAAGTAGTGCAACTTTTAAAGAAATAAATCAGTTAGTATTTAGCTTCAGGACCAGCGTACAACCATCCCTCGTATCATCTTACAAACCTGCCATTCCTCCATCAGCTGCACTTCCACTTCCCAATACCTTAGAAAAGCAGCCAACAATCTAAAGGACTCATCCGGCTCTAGCCAGACACTTTTCCTTCCTCTGCTTGGGAAGATGATCCAACAGTGTGAAATCTCGCACCATCAGATTCGAGAACAGTTTATTTCCTACTATCTGACCACTGATCCAACCTCACTAGGTAAATAATCCTATTCTCTGTACTGTACACAGATTTGCTGGATTACATACAAAACATTCTTACACCATACCTCGACACGTGACAATAAATATATACTTAAATTTGATTGGAAATGTATTAACATTACATCATGGCTTCTCCCCACTATCACCTAATATTTGAAAATTTATACTAATCCCAGTTAATGAAATATTTATAATTTTTTTTAAATAAAAAAATTACATTTAAGAGAGTGTATCTGGAGATGAAGGCCTTTCATTTTTGAAGCTCCAATAACATCCACCAGGTTAATGAATAGAAATATTGTTAAAGCACAACAGTCTAAAAACAGGAAAATAACTTGCAGATGCACAGGTTTGGATCAAACATTTTTACATTTGGCCACATTTCTCTCCCCCCCCCCCCCCAACATTTCACACATCTAACACGATTGAAACAATTATTCTGGAATTGGCCTGACAGCCTCAAATATTTTTCAAACAAACTAATTATTTGTCTAACTCAAAACTCCAAATATGGCAAAAACTGGATGAATTCAATTTTGGCTTTTGTTATCCAAGTTATTAATTTCAGTCCAAAGTTAGTCGCTCTGATGTTTATCAGCCAAACATTACCACATGTCTGGCAATCATTCTAATCAAGGATTTGCTCCCTCAGAGTTGAATGCAAAGATATTGTTGGCTTGTCCACAAAACGAAATATTGTATTGCAATTTTCACTGGATACGATTCCTCCAAGTAGCTTCTTGCATTCCAAATTTACTAATCAACTGTAATTATTTATCTATGCCTAAAAATATCACAGCTGAAAATATGCAGTGTTCTTTTACTAGTCCGATTGCACCAAGTTCATTTTGTTTGAAAAATTAATTCTCTCTCCTATTCAAGCAAATCCACAAATTGTAATGACTATCTAATCTGGTTACGTCCAAAACTAACTGTAGACAAATATAACTTTCCTGATATGTCCAAGTTTTTCCATCATTCAGCCCTAAACTGCTCCATAGATAACAGTGTAAATCCAATAGTTTAATTCTCCCTCCCTCCTTAGTTATATATGAGGAAACAAACCAGTTCGGTCAGGAACTTTTTTCTTCTATATTTGACCAAAGCGTATGGATTTCATTCTAAGACTGCAGGGGTAACTGAGCCCAGATAAATATTAAAACAGAAGACACAAATTTAAGAAAAGCCAATAAAATAACTTGCTGAACTGCAGCTTCAGTCTTCTTCCTCTAAAAGAAAATTCTGCAGATGGAATGAGACTCGATTCATACTAACGGAGGTCAATTGTCTAATTTGAAGGGGAAATTTTTTACTTGAATGGATTTATTCTTGCCCAAATTATTAACCAAGAGACAGTGAAGGAGAAAATGCAGCAAACATACCCATGGTTTTCTAAATTGGCTTATGTTTTGAAACAAAAAAGCTTATAATAAGATATCGCTCTCTGGTCAAAATTCTATTACGCACAAAAGAAAATTCAGAAACAGTATTTATTGTCATGAACGTGTCACAAAATTTGCTGTTTTTGCGGCACCATCACAAACATTCATATAAACCACTTTAAAAAATAAATAGAGCAAGAAAAATAAAAAGTAAGGTAGTGTCTGTGGTTCATTGTTCATTTAGAAATCTGATGTCAGTGGGGAAGAAGCTGTCCTTGTGCCTCTGAGTGCTTGTCTTCACACTCCTCTACCTTTTTCCTGATGGCAGCAGAGTGAAGAGGGCATAGCACAGGTGCCCGTGATGAAACTCGTCAAGTTAACAACCCTGTGGAGTTTTTTTTTTCTCCTTGTCTTGAGCGTTGGCACCTCCGTACCAGATAGTGATGCAACCAGCCAGAATGCTCTCCATGGTTAACCTGCAGGAGTTCCTACAAATTTCCAACTGTGGTGGTAAATAACAAGAAAGTTTCCAGTGTATGCAAATAATGCTGTGTCCTACATCCATTAGACCAATTGGATAAACAGCAAAAATACAATAGCAGTCAAGGGCGTGCCCAGAAAAAAAGTCAGATTTTGATAAATTGCCAATGTGAAACTTTGGGCTGGACAAGACTGCAATACAATCTCCAAAGTTTCAGTAACATTCATATGCATTCAACTAGCTTTCCATTCTTGTCAACAAGAAGTGCCAAGTTAAATTCTTCACCGATTCATTGCTTTTATTTTACCCTAATATGGCCAAATAGCACATCAAAACATTTCTAAAGTTTGAAAGCCTGAATAGTATTGTTTAAATTATGGCTTTTAGAATAAAACAGATTTCCACCATGATTCATAAAGCTATGGAATTAATCTCTGACCTCCTTTAATATACTCCTTAAAAATCAGACATTTTGGAACTGTATTCCTAGAGGCTTACTGTTTAATATCAATCATTAATGCTCAATGAAACAGCTTAATCTATTTTTATCTTTTTAAGGGTGCTATACAATTGACTGTATATTTGATCATTAAATATTTTGAACAATGTCTTCTGGCCTACAGACTGAATTTACCTCCCCAACTTGCAACTTACAACCATACGACTGATTTTTTTTAAAAAGATAAAGAAAAATATAAAATTTACATGGATTGTGTTGTATTTGACAAACTATAACAGGGATACAAGGCAAGTAAGAGCCAAAATATGCGTACACCTTGTTAATCGGCTTCCCAAGGTCCGAAGGCTGGGCACGGCCATCTTGATTCCTGTGCACTTGCGCGAGTCTTCAACTATGGGTGGGTTCGCACAATGGAGTTCGGTTGGCACATGCAGAAGAGTTAAGGGCAAAAATCAAATATTGTTAGGGGGCCTAACTCTCGTACATGCACCAACCAAACTCCCATAAGCCGTGCATGTGCCAACCGAAGACTCGTGCATGCGCACAGGAATCAAGATGGCTGCACCCAGCCTACAGACCCTGGGACACCAATGAACAAAGTAAGCATGGACCAGAATGTGAAAAGATTCACCAAGGTTGAGAGACAAATTCAGGAAGTTTTAAGTTGTTATCGTCAAATCTACGATGAAAAAAAAAATCGGATTAAAAGTTTGCTTCAAGACTTTGATACTTCACGTGCACAGGCAAAATTCCAACTTGTCCATTTTGAGATATGACTGATCCTTCGTTCGCAATTATGGTCATAAGTCAAATTTAGCAGAACATTAGCAATACTGAGGCAAATAAAGTTCCCAGTTGGACATCTCGGCTAATTGATGATAAATTCTATCCACTTTCAGAAAAGGCAGTTTAGGAAAGTGAGGAAAACATCCATCTCCTACTTCAAACTGATACTCCGCTTAACCGAATGTAGAGCTCGTTGAAAGAACCAAAGACTTGTTGATCCAAACCAAGGCTTTTATTAGCAAAAGACCGGAGCTCTTCACAGGTGGCCGACCAGTCCGGAATGATCCGACCTGGCTAGGGACACAACCCTTTAAGGCCCAAACAATAGGTGTGGCTTAGCTCTCAGCCAATCGCTGTAAGCACAGTCTAGATACAGTAACTATATACACTATGTACATTGGTGATAGATCTGTACTATCACACCGAAGCACTAAAAAAAACATTTGTAACTCATTACTTTAGCACAAGATAGTTTGCAGGTCAAGATGGCAGCTAATATGTGCTCTGCAAAATTTCCCGACAGATAATGAAAGTCCAAGTAATTTGTTTAATTCTGTTTTGGTGAAAGACAATCTAAAAATAGATAGCCTATCTATTTCTCTCTGTATGCTACACATTTCCTATCTGCCCTTCTCAAAACTCTACTGCCTCAGCACTGCACCGATAATCTAGATGGTTTGCATTATATCTAGAATTGGACTAGAACCAAAAATGCTGAGATGAAGCATTGGTTGTTGTGAAAATGGCATCATCATCAAAATTTGAAACAATTTACTTACAAAACGTGAAGAGTTGTCATTTTTCACAGTCTTGGCATTACCAAACGATTCAAGTATTGGGTTTGCTTGCAGAAGTTGCCTTTCCAGTTCTCCCTTAAAATGAAAGGCACAAATAGTGTTTATGACAATCAAAAGTCACCACGGTCCACATTTCTGCACATTAATGAAGTTAGTGAGAGAGAGAGGCAGACAGAGTTTGACGTTTTTCCAATGTAGTCGAGAATGGTTGAGATCGGCAACCTGAGAGAAGCATCATGCAAGAAGCAAGTTAATGTCACTTAATCCAATTGGACTTTCGCCAGGGAAAGTGAAGATCTTCAAATATCCACACAAGTTAGAAATGAATGCCAAAAGAATAGATTAGATATTTCATTGGAGAAATAAACCACTTATACTGGGCTGATTCAATTATGCAAATCAGTACACGGGAGTTAACAAATTGAGGAAAGGCTTTGATCTGGCAAAGTTTATTTTTTCTGATTATATACCAATCGAACTTCATTGCTTTTGAAAATTATTTGAGTTTTAATTTTTATTTGAGGCACAATGCCAAAACCAGATTGGCTTCTTAATTGAAATACAGGTACATAATCTTTTTATCTGACACTCATTGGAATTCGGAATTTTTCGAATAATAAAATAATCGTAATGGTAATACATTAAGTAATTCCATTGATTTCAGATTCGCCCAAAATAAAAATACACTCCAACTAGAAGGGTTGCTGGACTGGGGGGTGGGGCGGAGAAGGCAGGTGCTGCAATGGTGCTGGGGGGGTGGGGAGGTTGCGGCGGCACTCCGACGTCCTGACAGCAGACCTTCACCCCCCAGTGGTCCGCCAACTGTAGTTCCCGACGTCCCTTCAGAGGATCCTCACCACCTCTGGAGCTCCCAACACCCCACCCATCTGAGCTCCCAGACACCTGTTCATCTGAACCCTCAACGTCCTGGCTGCCCACCTATCCAAACCCGATGCCGTGGCTGCCCACCCATCCAAACTACCGACCGCGGATCTTCGCCCCAACCAACCGCCCATCGAGCTCCCAATTCAGAACCTGGATGGGGGAGGTTTGCGGCAGCACTGGATGATGGGAGGGGCATCCAGGCCGCGAATACTAATTGGGCATCCGTATACAGGAAATTGGAGGTGCTGGACTCTTTTTCATTGGTACCTATAAAGTAAGGATTCCCCAAGGTCCCATTAATTACCAACACGATATTCAAGTGCGAGTTGAGCATGGGTTGCATCGGGTCATGTTTGGCGCCAAATGCGAGCTTTGGCGTGCAGACAACATCCGTGGAAAAAATGTTTGGTTTTCAGAGGTTTTTGGTTTTTAGAAATTTCGGGTAAAGATTATGTACCTGTACTTATCCAACCTCTTCCAATTTACTTCTGGATAGTTCACATTCTGTTTCACACAAAGCTAGGTCATAGTAGTGGTTTCAAGGCTATATTAGATTGGATAGAATACAAATTCTTTTGACTTGAATTATAAAATATTCAGTATTGCGTGCAGCTCAAACCTGGAGTATTTTGAGAGCAAACTAAATAGAGAGGGAAAAGTCAAAGAAAGAAACTCCTATAATCGAAGGATTATAATATTCATTGATTTTCACCAAGGCTAAATTTTAAGCCATCAGGACAAGTACAAGCCAATTTAGTTATTCCTTTCACCCATTTGATTCCTGGCCATTTTCATCTCACGTTTAATAACCACAACACTTATTCAAAAGATTAATTAGCAGAGCTGAAATTATGTATCAAGACAGCAGTTAAAAAATTTAAAACCAATTACTGCTGCAAAGCATAATCCATTTCCATTGCATTAAACATTCTGATGTTCAATGACCCAGGCATCAATGACTTATTGCTGTTGCCACCAGAGCTCATACAGAACTGTTTTGTTACGTTTGCTGCCAATTTCCTGCCTGCCCTCACCTTCACGTGCTGAATCTGACTATTTCCCTCTGGATCCTACTGTCTCCATTTCAGATAGCGAGCTATCAACATCCATTGCAAGCAAACCGACTCCCACAGCTAACTCAACTATATTCATCTTGCTCTTCCATACTCTATTCCTTCACCTCTATCCAATGATGGGAATTTCCATTCAGCTGTTTCTAAAATGTCTTCTCTCAAAAATACATCGATTTCTACCACTTTAAATAAAGCCCTCCTCCTCGGGATAGAATAAGGATAGAGTTCCCCCACCATTCAAAGATCACTACAGTCCATCCAGGTGAAGCAGCAAGTCAATTGCACTATGTCCAATTTAGTGGACTGCATTAAGTGTTCATAATGTTGTTTCCTCTTAAATAGAGAAACCAAACACAAATTAAGTGATAACTTTGCAAAAAAAAAACTAGTCTTCAGTCTACAAGGACAACCCCAATTGTCCTCTTGCCCGCCACTTAAATTCCCGAAAAGTCTGCAGACACTACGGTTGAAGTAACACCACAATGCTGGAGAAACTCATTAGGTCAAACAGAGTACTGGATAAAGATTCATAACCATCGTTTCGGCCGCGCCTTTCTCCAAGGTATGGAAAAATATTGGCAGGCACCCAAACAAACTAGTAGGTGGGAAAGGGTAGGCAAATTTTGTGAGATGGGGGGGGGGGTTGTGGAAGGGCACCTGCCAACATTTTTTCATACCTTGATTACGGGCTCAAGCCTGAAACATTGGTTATGCATCTTTATCTTTGCTATATACTGGTTTAACCTGCTGTGTTTCTCCAGCATTGTATTTTTATTTACATTTCCCATCCCACATCTGTGGCTATAAAATTCCTCTCCTAAGAAAATGTCAGTGCACAACTCCTCTGTTGCCATTCGCACTTGCAAAGTTATTTTCAATGTCCCTGTTGTTGCATGTACTTTTTTTTTAAAAAAAAGGAACCAGAAATTTCCAGGAATTATATTTTTTTTGGCAGAATCTACAATCGGTTTTTAATTTACATCAAATGGTCCCAAACCTGAAGGCCAAGTAAATTGCTGTCCATTATTATGTCAATCAACCGCCATAAAAATTGGAATAAAAATGTAAAATGCTTATCAGGTTGTTAAGCAGGGGCTGTGGAAAAAGAAATAAAGTTAATATTTCAGAGATGAAAACTAACTCCATTTCCTTCTCCCTATACGCTTCCTGCCTTGGTAAACATTTTAAGCATTTGTGGTCATCATTTCTGCCCATGTACAAATGCCTTGATTATTGTTAGATTCCGTTTGGTATTTTCCTGGCTGATCAGCAAGATGAAACAAGCACCGTACTGTATATTGAGACACTTCATACTAGCAAGTTCTTATGGACCGATTCTTGCATCTGAATAGACGCTTGGGTGGTGGGAACAACATTCCCATGTCTAAAAATGCCCTGGACAGAAAGCAATGGTTATTGCTTGTACTTCTGAACTCTAGCAACATGCACATTTTCTAAGAGAGCTCTGTGCACAGATTTTCCCACTTGAATCAGCCAGAATATCCCCTGTTGGAGCACTGAAGCTGTGGCTAACAGAGATCGTATCTTCAATGATTGAAGCAATTTGTCCATGTTATATGAGATAATGACCTGGGGATAAGTACTTTCCGTTCAAATGATGCAGAGTGATCTCATGTAAATTAGTGTCACCGAAGTTACAACTGGCTATTCAACTTGCAATTGCTCTCTCTTCCTCATTTTTAAGGAAGTGTCAAACCAGTTTATTCCATGTTTGAATCTTGAACCACAATTGGATATTCAACCCATAAATCCTTCCACCTGTTGAACCCAATACTGCAAATACCACAATGGATCACTGCTCGCTGATGGCAATTTTACTTTCCTGGCCAAGCCTTGGCTGAAATCCAAATGTGGTGCAATAATGCCAAAATTATGGTCAGACACTGTGCAAAAATCTACCCAATGTAGAAACCTTAGTGATATACAAGCCTTTTAATTTCTCATAGCTACAATAGGGTAATAAATTCTGTTAAGGCGGGAAAAAAAATCTAAATTTTGAAAGCTGCAGATAGTTTCTGGACACATTTTATTAGAACCAATTTATTACAGTAAACTATGCATCTTCCTTTTTCATATATATACAGAATGAATGACTAACTATTGGGGAAAAGGAAGAAAGCAGGTATTTCAATCTCAGAAAAGAACCAATTGCTGTAGAGCAATGCTTCTTCTCTAGTTACTCAGAGGATTAGCTAAGAGAGATGGCAAGCTTAATAAATGCTGCTGTTTGACACTGAAGCTTTTGAAAGCAGAAGATGACCCTCCAAATAAAATGTGGGCTTGGTATCTTGAGAAACTAATGTCCTTCACATGTAATCTCTTACCCTGTGAGTGTACAAATATTTAGAATGCCCAGATTCACATTTAGGGCAATGGCTAAAATATTCCAGTATTCCCCAGAATGAAACTTTTGCAACAAGCACACAAGGTCTGAGGAACATGGATAAGCAACTTCTAAAAATGTTTGAAAGCAAATTCCTGACTTATTGCACAAGTGATTACTTTCCAGAATTTGTTTTGCAGGGAGGGACTGATTAAGTTCCTGTCTGAAATTACAAGACATTTAAAGCAAAGATTTTTACTGTTAGAGCCCCAAACATTCCTCATTCTGTTCTACAACTTCAGAATCTGTGCAATGCAGCCATTTAAAATATTAAGGGGGAAACAATCCCCTAAAAAGTAAATTGTACACCTCAAAAAAAAATAGGTGCAATATTAAGGAGGAGGCCTGCTAACATGAGTCTAGGATGAAAGGTTGCATCTTAAAAACTTGATACATTCAAGTATCTTAGCAGATCAAAATCTCGAGGGTTACGTGCCAAATTAAAAAAAAATTATTACATAGTCTTCAACAGTGAATAAAACAGAATGAACAAATAATTTGGTGTAAAGAACCACTTTGATTCAATAAATGCCTTGGAAATGGAGCTGAAATTCTCAAAAAAGACCAGGCTGATTTAGCTTCAGCAGATAGAGCAATAAAATCATGCAAGGTAAAGCAAAAGAGGCAAGACATGTTCAAGAATTGATGCTATTGCCTGCTGCCCGTTAACTATGAGGTAAAACACCTTGTCCGACGCAAACAATAGCATCCTGTTTCTTGTGCCCATTGTGAGATTAAATGAAATTACCATAGCTACCGGTACTTTAACAGGGACTTAAAATTGCATGCTATTCACATACAACATTGACGTTCCATTCTGATAGTCAATGGGCAGAAACAGATAGCACACCAAAAAAAAAGTTAATGACATGACAACACATATTTACTTAAACTACTTTAGATTTATACCAGGGACAGGAAGCAGGTTAACTTGAAATGCAAAACACTATATGCATGGAACTAAAAAAGCATAATGTACAAATTCTGGCATAAGATTTTCATATGCCATGGCTAACGTGATTTATGGTGTGAAAAAAAAAATTTTTTTTTTTTTTTAAATTTTGATTGTTTCCAAAAAAAAAAAGCCAAATCAACCCAATGAATCTACTCGACCCTACTCAGTTTTCTTACTGTGAAGTAAACCTGAAACACATTATCTCAAATGGGTTAAACAACCAAACTTATTATCTGGACCCTCAGACACCTAAAGTTTTATTTACCATGTACCACTGACAAATCTACAGGTGAATACAGGAAGGGGGCTGGTGAGCTCAAACCCCTTCTCAGAGCAAAGGGATTTGTTTTGGTGAAATAATAAATTATTTATTTTTGTCAAGTCTACAGTCTTGTTTTGAATATCATTTATTATGCAAGGACTACTTGGATGCGAGGAGCTCGGGTCTCCTCTGGAACAAACGAGGTAGTGCAGGAGGTGGCAGCAGGACCTATGGACTGGGGGGAGCCTTTTGCTTCTCTCTCTCTTCTTGAGAGGGGTGCTGGGCCCGAGGCACGTCAGTGTGCTTTTACACTGTAAATAAAAACCAAACCAATTGTGTATATGACAATAAAGAAATCTTGAAAGGCAAAAGATAGTTACAAACCAGCTGAAAAGAATTGAAATATTCAAAATTAAAAAGGTAGCCAAGACTAGCTACAGTAGTTTTAGCTCATCTGTAAGTGTGAATTATAATCAGGTTTCTGTGAAATGGATTAACAAGGGAAGATTTATAATAACACATTGAATGCTCCAATCGAACATTTGAAATTTGCTAAATATATCAAATAACCAACTTTCAGATATTTTATCACCTTGTAGAAAAGGTAATTGCACACGTTAACCATTTTAATATTGAATAGTTTGAACCAATGCTAAATGTAGCTGTCAGGTTTCCTCTGTTAGCAGAGAACTTTGAGTGGGAAAAGAATGACAAAGAGATCACCGTCTATTATATGATATTTAAAGGAAGCAGATAAAATACGTTTCTTGCCAAACAAAACAAGCAGAAGTCTAATAAGATGCTCAAATTTCTAGCGATGAATAGGATGTCAAAAGTTCATGCTCGACACTGGGGAAGACAATAGAGTCAAGGATGACTTCGCATATGCAGTCTAGACAGTAACTTCCCTTCAAGGCAAGATTTTTATTTTGAATTATCCTTAAAAACCATTTTCTTTTGAAATAAAATCTAGCAGTATTCCACAAATTTTTAATCCTGCGACTAAATCTTTACACTAATAGATTGTTACCCAAGTTGTACCATTTTTACTGGGGAATAAAGTTTAAGCTTATAAATACTACAAAGTAAATAAAATGGGACTCTTCAGGAATCAGTAAAGCTCGTCATCAGCGTTCAAACGTCACCTGCATGGTAGCATTAACTATTGAAAATTTGCCCAAAAAATAAATGCAAAAGTCCATTTGTAAAACTTGAAATGTGTAAATCAATGCATTTCAGATTTTAGAAGTATTGCTTTGTGATAAAGTAGCCTTATTGACTACTTTTGAGAATTCTACAGTAATTGCAAAGGATAGGACGTGCAATACTCAGAATAATGAATAAGAAAGCTTGTCAATGACATGCCGCGAATAGTTAAACTGAACAGCATTCAACACTTGCCTGATATTTCACTGGTTTAGGCGATTCAAGCTGCTTGTCGCAAACAAATTAAATAGTATTGTTAGGAAATACGCACAAATTTCAAATATGCATAAACTTCTCTCCACGTTCTATAGAGCAAGCATTTCAGGCGAAGCACAAGGCAGCAGATTTTTCTCAAGGAATTAAACATTTTGGCAAACCCAATTCATTCACGTACAAAATGATTGCCACCATGAAAAAAAAGTTTAGTCAAATTATGGAGCAGCCAAGTCCCAGGCCAATTCCATTAAAAGTAGCCCAAGAGCTCCTTTCTCTCCTTCCCAGTTCAGACATCAGTTTTCAACCTAAAAGATTAATTTTCTCTTTCCAGATCCTGCCTGACCTGCTTAGTGTTTCCAGCAATGAGGTCATGCAGCTCAGTGAAATAAAGTACAAGGCCATTGTGGTTCGGGGATTACCATTCTAGAAGAAGGGTTTCACCACCTCAAGCAATTGAATCCTTTTTTTTTTAAAAAAAATGAGCCAAGAGGTTTTATTTGAGTGGATCACCACAACACTAAAAGAGGACCATAAAATTACAAGCACTCCAACAGGTGTCAACTTTTGCAACCATAGACTGGTTTACATTTTAGAATTCCTTAACATTGACATCCTGGTAGGCTGCAGTGTACAAGTGGAAAAAAAAAATTACTTTCACAGATTAATATCACGAAGTACTTTTTGAAGTGAAATAGAAGAAATCCAATAGGCAACTTGCAAACTCCCCCTGTGCTACAATAATCAGCCAATCTTTCAGCTTGAAAATCCATTTATCACAGGGATCAATGGAGCAGTTAACTCAACTTTCCAGTCATAAGATCCAAAAGTAAAAGCCAAAACTGGCACCATCAGTTCTGCTTTCTCTCATTTACTGCTCACATTTCAGCCAGGATTTTACATGCACATTTTGCTGTGGAAGGATGAACTTCAAACCTTGCATCTGAGAGCTACCATTAACACTGTTTCAAGGCTCTTTGATGACTCCCTTTTCCTAGATCTTTACATCATTTCATAGTGGTCATCATTATTTTATTTTCGGGAAACAATTCTGAAAATTCCATGAGGCAAAGCAAAATAGCAGCTTAAATGCAAATTATTTTGTATTGCATCTTACTTCAGCATATAGATATTACAATATCAAGATAGTTTTAAAGGATGTAAGCAAGGATGCATCTATATGCCACATCATGATGACCAATAGAATATTTGCATTCAATATTCTGCAACTCAACATTGCCAATTAGTCACATTATGCAATCAGAAGCCACAAAAGCGTTAATGTAACCAGCATTCCTGTCCGGTTATTTGGGATTAATATCAAATGAGCTTAAATGGGTAAACTTAACTCACTGGAATATTGTGGTCCTTTCGGCCTTTGTGAGAGGAAGCAACATGGGCCAGATATTGAATAACTTTCTTCGTATTTTCCGTCTTGCCTGCACCAGATTCTCCTCTATATTGAAAAAAAATGTTTAGGAAACAATTAATTTCACTAAAGATGAACATATGGCTCAAGATCACGTTGAACCGCTAAACTTGAGCGAGATACTCTTCCTGCAGGCTGAGATATTAACAGATTTTTTTGTTTTTAAATGCTGAAAATGACAAGCCCAATTTGGAAGCAGTTCAGGTTTCTTTACACCAGTCACCAGCAAGAGAAACTGTGCTTCTCAAATGGACTCTTCCTAAAATGCATGATCATTTGGCTGAGAAGGGCCTGCAAAAAAAATCACTTGCAATTCATTGAATGTTTTGGTGGACTTTTTACACTTGATACTACTTCGTCCATGCAATGCTTCTGTGTCAGAGTGATGAACCATGTGTTCAGCCTCAAGAAATGGGGGAGATTTTAAACCTTTTGTTGCAACAGTAATTACTCAGGAAACTGGCATAGTACATAAGGGAGGGAAACTAATAGAAGGGTCATGGAATGGATGGAGATTAAGGAGGAGGAGGTGCTCGCTGCATAACAGCAAATAAAGGCAATTAAATCACCCAGGCCAGATATGATATTCCCTCAGATCTTGAGCGAGACTAGCGTAGAATTTTCAGGGGCCCTGGCTGATATTTTTTTTGGTTTTTTTTTTGAAGACTTTATTTAAAACTTTATAACATGAATACAATAGAGAATTACATTTAAAGAAAAAATAAAAGCCGATATATTCAAAATGTCCTTAGCCATGGATGAGGTGCCAGAGGATTGGTGGGTAGCTCATTTTGTCCCGTTGCTTAAAAAAGTCTCCAAAAATAAACTAGGTAAATATAGCCTGATGTCAGTAGGTTAATTATTGGAAGGAGTCTGAGAGATAGGATATATAGGTATTTGGACAGCCATGGGCTGATTAAGGACAGTCAGCATGTCTTTGTGCATGGTAGGACATGTTTAACAAACTTTATATAGATTTTAGAGGAAGTTACCAAGAAGGTAGATAAAAGAAAAGCTATGGATGTTGTCACATGAACTTTACTTAGGTCTCTGACAAGATCTGAAATAGGAGGTTACTTCAGAAGGTATTAATGGAGAGGTTGTAAATTGGATTCAAAATAGGCTATGTATAAGAAAACAGTGGTGGTGGATGGTTACTTCTCAGACTGGAGGCCTGTGATTAGTGGTGTTCCTTAGGGATCCATGTTGGGACCACCGTTGTTTGTTGTCGATGATACGAAGGTAGGGGGTGTTGTGGACAGCAAGGAAAATTTTCAAAGCTTGCAGAGAGGGATCTGGGAGAATGGGCCAAAAAAATGACAGATGGAGTTTAATGCAGATAAGTAAGAGGTGATGCATTTTGGAAGGGCAAACCAAAGTAGGACATATACAGTAAATGATAGGGCACTGAAGAGTACAGAGGAG
The DNA here is from genome assembly GCF_036971445.1 of Narcine bancroftii. Lineage (NCBI taxonomy): Eukaryota > Metazoa > Chordata > Chondrichthyes > Torpediniformes > Narcinidae > Narcine > Narcine bancroftii. The sequence continues at coordinate 347,136,507 of NC_091471.1, forward strand.
CAGAAAAGATCTTGGAAATAAATCAAAATATTGAGTATAGGAGTTGGGATGTTATGCTGAAGTTAAGACACTGGTGAGGCCAAATTTGGAATATTGTGTGCAGTTACAGGAAGGATGTCAATAAAAATGAAAGGGTGCAGAGAAGATTTACTAAAATATTGCTGGGACTTCAGGAGTTGAGTTACTGGGAAAGATTAAACAGGTTAGGTCTTTATTCCTTGGAGTGAAGAAGAATAAGGGGAGATTTGATAGAGGTTTACAAGATTATGAGAGGTATAGACAGAGAGGACGTGAGTATGCTTTTTCCACAGATTGGGGAGATAAATACAAGAGGTCATAGTTTTAAGTAGAAAGGGGAAAGGTATAGGGAGGAACACGAGGGGAAAGTTCTTCACTCAGAATGAGCTGCCATCTGATGTGGTGAATGTGGGCTCGATCTTGTGTTTTAAGAATAAATTGGATAAAAACATGGCTGGGAAAGGTCTGGAGGGTTATAGAATGGGAGCAGGTCAGTGGGAAATGATGGTCAGCACAGACGAGAATGGCCAGAGAGCCTGTTTTCTGTGCTGTAGTGTTCTAAGGTTAGTGCCAACTCCCAAAAACAGGAGTGTAACTCTGGATACAGATCTATTGGAAAACTCTCCAAAGTAAATAATAAACCTTCTAGACTTAGTCTTTTGGACTTTGTTTTTTTACTGACAAAATAAAACTGGTGTTCAAGGTAAAAACATGTGGAACCACAACAAATCCACTTACTAAGTAGAAATAGAACAAAGCCACCCATAAATTGGAGGAGCAATGTGGGACTGTGCTCCTCCTACACCCCTCCACCTTTTAGTTCTGGCTCCTGCCTACATTTTACTCACACCTTGATGGAGGGCTCAAGCCCAAAACTGTTTGTCCTGCTGAGTTTCTCCAGCATTATTGACTGCAATAAGTATCCCGTATTCTTAGTAAGTGGAATACTGGAGAAACTCAGCAGGTCAAACAGTGGCCTTTATTCTTTCTTTGGCTTGGCTTCGCAGACGAAGATTTATGGAGGAGTCATGTCCACATCAGCTGCAGGCTCGTTTGCGGCTGACAAGTCCGATGCGGGACAGGCAGACACGGTTGCAAGGGAAAATTGGTTGGTTGGGGTTGGGTGTTGGGTTTTTCCTCCTTTGTCTTTTGTCAGTGAGGTGGGCTCTGCGGTCCTCTTCAAAGGAGGTTGCTGCCCGCCGAACTGTGAGGCGCCAAGATGCACGGTTTGAGGCGATATCAGCCCACTGGCAGTGGTCAATGTGGCAGGCACTAAGAGATTTCTTTAGGCAGTCCTTGTACCTCTTCTTTGCTGCTCTCCATTACAAGCAAAATCTTCACTAGGATTCTCCTAAATAGAATAATATCCTTGTACCTCTTCTTTGGTGCTCTCCATTACAAGCAAAATCTTCACTAGGATTCTCCTAAATAGAATAATACCTCGTGTCGCCGAAAATGTTCTCCCAGAATCACAGTGCGGCTTTCGCGCAAACAGAGGAACTACTGACATGGTCTTTGCCCTCAGACAGCTCCAAGAAAAGTGCAGAAAACAAACAAAGGACTCTACATCACCTTTGTTGACCTCACCAAAGCCTTCGACACCGTGAGTAGGAAAGGGCTTTGGCAAATACTAGAGCGCCTCGGATGCCCACCCCAAAGTTCTTCAACATGGTTATCCAACTGCACGAAAACCAACAAGGCCAGGTCAGATACACCAATGAGCTCTCTGAACCCTTCTCCATTAACAATGGCGTGAAGCAAGGCTGCGTTCTCGCACCAACCCTCTTTTTAATCTTCTTCAGCATGATGCTGAAACAAGCCATGAAAGACCTCAACAATGAAGACGCTGTTTACATCCGGTACCGCACGGATGGCAGTCTCTTCAATCTGAGGCGCCTGCAAGCTCACACCAAGACACAAGAGCAACTTGTCCGTGAACTACTCTTTGCAGACGATGCCGCTTTAGTTGCCCTTGGACAGCGCTTGAAGTCCTGTTTTGCGGAAACTGCCAAAATGTTTGGCCTGGAAGTCAGCCTGAAGAAAACCGAGGTCGTCCATCAGCCAGCTCCCCACATCTCCAACGGGCACACAAAACTCAAAACGGTCAACCAGTTTATCTATCTCGGCTGCACCATTTCATCGGATTCAAGGATCGACAACAGACTCGCCAAGGCAAATAGCGCCTTTGGAAGACTATACAAAAGAGTCTGGAAAAACAACCAACTGAAAAACCTCACAAAGATTTGCGTATACAGAGCCGTTGTCATACCCACACTCCTGTTCGGCTCTGAATCATGGGTCTTCTACCGGCATCACCTACGGCTCCTAGAATGCTTCCACCAGCGTTGTCTCCGCTCCATCCTCAACATTCATTGGAGCGACTTCATCTCCAACATCAAAGTACTCGAGATGGCAGAGGCCGACGGCATCAAATCCACGCTGCTGAAGATCAAACTGCGCTGGGTAGGTCACGTCTCCAGAATGGAGGACCGTCGCCTTCCCAAGATCTTGTTATATGGCGAGCTCTCCACTGGCCACCGAGACAGAGGTGCACCAAAGAAGAGGTACAAGGACTGCCTAAAGAAATCTCTTGGTGCCTGCCACATTGACCACCACCATTGGATACCGCCTCAAACCGTGCATCTTGGCACTTCACAGTTCGGCAGGCAGCAACCTCCTTTGAAGAAGACCACAGAGCCCACCTCACTGACAAAAGAGGAAAAACCCAATACCCAACCCCAACCAAACAATTTTCCCTTGCAACCGCTGCAACCGTGTCTGCCTGTCCCGCATCGGACTTGTCAGCCACAAACGAGCCTGCAGCTGACGTGGACATGACTCCTCCATAAATCTTCGTCCGCGAAGCCAAGCCAAAAAAAGAATAAAGGCCACTGTTTGACCTGATGAGTTTCTCCAGCATTCCACTTACTAAGAATACAGGATACTTATTGCAGTCAATAAGTGTACTTCATGCTGTCCAGCACTTTGGTAGAAACCTTGGTTCATCACAATTCCCTAATTTTGCATCTTAGTGCCTGAGAACTGCAGCAAGGAGTAGGTGTGCTCAATAAAGAGGGCTGCACCGACGAAATTTCACTGTTTGTTAATCAAATGATAGCAAAAACTCAACTCAATAGCCAAAAACGATAGCCAAAAACACCCTGCCCTTTTAGAGGGCAAGTGTGGGCACTGTGGGAATAGAACATAGAACACCACAGCACAGTGCAGCCCTTGACGTTGTGCTGACCTTCTGTAATATATTCCTACAAAAAAAAAACTACCTCGCATCCATGTATTTTTCTATCAATTTTCTATGCCCCTGTTTCAGCCTCCACTACCAATCCTGGAGGCATTCCAGACACTCACAACTGCGTTTAAAAAAAAACTGACTTGATGTCTCTCCTAAACTTTCCTCCATTCACTAAGGAAAGAGGTCCTCTGGAACTATTCCTTCCCTGGGAAGGAGGCAGTGGCTGACCACCTCATCTATGCCTTTCTGAATTTTGTAGACCTCTAAGTCACCTCTCGTCTTTCTTCGCTCCAGAGAGAAAAGTCCTTGTTCCACTAACTGTGCCTCATAGACGTATTTTCCAGTCCTGGCAAATGTGAAAACTAGTATTATCTATAGTTATCTGAATAATACTGAAAAATGACAAACATTTTTAAACCATTCTTTGTGCACTCCGCTACTCGAGAGTAAATAACATTTCCCTTCAGCAATAATTTGTGTTTAATTACTTAAATTATTCACAAGGAAGAAGGGACATTAAAAAAAAACACACTGGCAATTGGCATGGTGACATCAGCACCCAGGAATATCTGTTAGCTAATCTGGTCACACTAATCGCCTGTAACCACAACAGGCAATTCATTACAAGATCGACTGGAATCAATTTGCAAAATGCATGACTGAACACCAGGTCACTCGCATTCTTTTCATGGAGGCCACATTACAATAAATTTCCTGTTGATATCTAGATAGGAACCTGTGATTGGTCCTGAATTATTTTACAAAAATGTACGGTATCTATTGTTGCTGGCATTCAAAGCCACAATTGATATTTCTACTCTCTGAAGGCCAGTTTCAGCCACTTTTCCTTTTAAGGCAATAATATTTGAAACCCCTCCTCCAAAATCAAAACCAAGCCCATTTGCCAAATGTAGCCTTCAGCAGGGCATCAAGTTAACCTCAAAAAGAAAAGGGATGTGCACCAGTAAAAATCTGTGCAAGCTGGACAAATTCTGAATGTTGGGTCAGTGAAAATTAGAATGCATGAAGAACAAAGGAAATGGCCGCCGTTTCAATTAGGTGTGTAAATGCAGAAAGAGATTAACCTAATGAACATGGCCAACTTTTATTAAAAAAAATTACACAAGAAAATGACATTCATTGAAATATGACAAAATGAAGATTTCTAAAGAAAAATATGGTAATGTTGCTGTTACACTTTAACCAGAATCTACCAATTTTGCAGATAATGCGGCTGCCCACATCTCCAGAGAACTATGACCTCGCCTGCTGTTTGTTTAGATATCACAATCACCCGACACCGTTTTTCTCCATGTACGTCAATTATATTAATACCAGTCTATTAACTGGCTACTCAAAAGTGCCTCCATTAGAGAAGCATGGCAGGCGAATTAGTGGGGGGGTTGTTACTGATGAGGGAGGAAACAGATTTGTCAGGTGATCAGAAGACTGTCAGTGTGGACGCGGTGAGTCACAGGACTGCTTATTTACTATATAATTCCATGACAAATGAAAAAGCCGTTGGGTACAAGTTCCAAATGGTAATGCCCCCAATTTTGTGTTGCCATTGTGAGGTTATCACAAGCCTCTTTTCCACCGGCACCTTGTCCCAGGAATTAATGGGGAATTAACTGCTTAAGGGTCCAGAGGAAAAGGAAAATAATCATCACAATGACGTCAAATCACACCGGGGATCAACGGCCTTTAACCCTACTCATATTCCTGATTAAACCAGTGGAAAAAGGACAGCAGAAAGTCACTCGTTTCAATTTGAAGGTAGACGCTCCGATCCCCGGGGATGAGTCGTGGTTCAAGGTGGCCCAGTGGAAACAACACAAACAGCTTCCTATCCCAGGGCACTGCATGGCCAATTAACTGGGATGCCATTAGAAAAAGGGTGTTGTATCATAGAAATGAACTTCCAGCAAATACAAAATATACTGAAATCACAGGGCAAACTGTTATGTAGCTCTTGAATCTTCATACCATCAAGAACTTCAGATGTTCATGAACAATTCCCACTGCAAAAATAACCTTTAAACTATTATGACATTATGAGGAAGTTTTTAAATATACCACACTAATCCAGTACTTCTGATTATTTGACCTCTCTAAACGTAGAAACTAATTGCGTGGGACCTCTTATTCCCTCAGCTTTCAAACCTCTCTCTAGTAAAGTGAATTACATCTAATCCTCCTCAATCTCGTATGGACTTGAGGTTAGTCACCCAGCATCAATCTCACTTAACAAATTGCACTTTACATTTCATTGTTTGCTCCAAATTCTTCAATGCAATTGGCTGCTCAGGGGTGATGACATGAGCAGGAAGCTGGAAATCAGAAGAAAGGAAATCCCTGCCAAAGAGATCACGTGGTCAGTTTAGCAGTTTCCTTCCAGATCAGGGACCAGCATTGGCACTTTGCCACATCCTGCAAAACACAGGCAGCAGAGAACAGAAAACAAAGATCTTAAATGGAATTCTGCTGAGAAAAACCTATCCACTCGCACATGCACATACATTGCACAACTTAACAAATACAAATATTTGACAGCTCAAATTATAGTTACATCATCAATGACATTTCTTATTCTAACACCAAATTATTTCCTAAAATTTTAAGAGATCATACCAGTACCTGTGCGGGAAGCAGGAAAACACTCAAACTACTTGGGTTAAACAGTTTCTGTGAAGATAGAGTTACTGCTTGAGGCAGGTGACCATTCACAAGAACAAAGTCAGAAGTGAAACACACGTTAAATTGCAAAGAAGGAAACGAACATTGAGAACCTTGAGGTAGGATGGAAACCCAGAGAGATCAACTAACTAGAGATTACTACTGAGTCACTGTGAAGACTTGTTGGTTGAAGATGGGTTCTGTTGACACCGTGGTTAAATGAAAAACACACACACACACACACACACACACACACACACACACACACGCTGGAGAAACTCAGCAGGTCAAACAGTGCCTTTATGTAGCAAAGGTGAAGATGCATCACCAACATTTCGGGCTTGAGCCCTTCATCAAGGTATGGGGGAACATGAGAGATGTCCGAACAAAAGGGAAAAGTGGGGGGGGGGGGGGGGAAGATGATCTGTAAGAGATACAATGAAAGTATATACCCTATATTTCAGTATACAAATTGAGTCTTGAAACCCTCAGAAATCTCTCAAAAAATGGGGGTCGACTTGTACACCAGATTTCCTTTTGAGACCTTAAATTTAACTAAAAAAACACTGGACACATGTCCAAATTGCATGAATTGTCGTTCCCATTTCCTTTTTACAGCGAAAGGAAGATCTAAACCAGATATTAAATAAAATCACAAAAAGCAATATACCAAAAAACCCAGAGATCTTCCTCCTAAGTAACATAAAAAACAAAGAATTTGGACTTGATTTGTTAGGATAGCCCTGGCTGTAGCAAAAAAATGTATTATGTCAGCCTGGAAATTAGAAGATAACTTGAGAATACAACAATGGTATATAGAAATGAATAAATGTATTCCATTAGAAAAAATAACATATAATTTAAGAAATAACATTACAATATTTGAACAAAAATATGGGAGCCATACATGAAACAAAATAGAGAAAACCTACCGGGGACATCTACCACCTAAAATGACAGAAGGAGAAGAGAATGAAAAGAACCGACTCAGTGGAATTTCTTGTTTATTTTTATTGAGTGACAACATTGTTTGACGGGTTTAATGTATCTTATTTTCTGAACTTTAAATAAATGGGAGGGGAGGTAGGGAGGGAGGGAGGGGAGGAGGGAAGGGGGGGAGAAAACGACACTGTATATATTCAAGAAGGAAAATGTATGCATCTTGATCAATATGGTTTATGGTGTGAAAAATAAAAATTTTTAAAAAAAACATTGGACACTGATTCGGCATACAAGTCAACCCTTGAAAAACCAAAAAAAAACAACCACAACAAATTTTCATTGAAAATTATATTGGAAAAAAAACACATTTAGAATCCTTCAAAATCACTTTCACCATCATCTGAAGCAGAGATCGCGGCAGCGAGCCATCCATACTCTCACTGTTTAAACTGTCACCATACAGGTCTCAGTCTGTCTCTGATGAGGTTGCTTCAGCTTCATCGTCAGTGTCCCACAAGAAATCATCTTCCAAGTCATCTATTGCACAAGAGATACTGCACTTTTTAAAATGCGTTTATCCGTTTCTACTTTCACTTTGTCCCGTGCTTCGAGCACAAAGTTACATCGTACACCAAGCGATTTGTACTCCATTCCTCGCACAGATGGCTTGTTCAAGCAGACATCGAGAGGTTGCAATAGAGACATCACACTACCTGGGATAACCTCCATGTAAGTATTAATTAGTGCTAATCTACTTTTAGTCTTCTCAGTTAAGTAGTTACAAAACATATCCCAGACCAGCAAACTCCGTTCCTTGTGCAAACCGCCTGTTCCACACATTGTCTATCCATAGTTTTACACCATTTTCAGCCATGTACAAAAATACCTCTGGGAATTTTATTTTAGATTTAAGTTTGCACTTCAAGATCACCATGGGTCTTAACTTCGTCCCGAAGGCCATGCACGATAACACCACGTTAACCTGGTCCTTTCATGGCCTGCACTTCTGGTTTACACACCTTTCCATTCCATTGTTCTATTGTCTATCATGTCGAAATTCATGGGGGTTTTGTCCATGTTTCCAATATTTTCCAATGCAAACTGGTGTTTCTGCCGGTTCCATATAATAAACTGGTGAAATCTTACAACTTTAAGATCAAGATCTTTTGGTAGTTTCTGATCAAATTTTGGGGTTTTTTTTGTTGTAATACCAGATTTTTACTGTTCATTAAGTGGTTGCACCAGCCTATTGTAGCCTCAAATCCTTTAATGAGTTCTGGGTGTGACTTTGCCCATTTCAGTATAAGAGTTCTTATTTTATTTCACGTGACTATGTAGCAATCTTGCCTCTGTTCACGTACCCATTCTGCAACGTGATTTTCCAACTCTGGCCAACGAGTGATTCCTCTTCTCATTGAACATTGTTTTTATGGTGTTTTCTTAGAGTCTCTTCTTTCTCCAATCTCTTACCAACTTCTCATATACATCAAATGTTCTTGTAGCAGCAGTTGTTGGTTTTATTGGCCATTTCTTTCAATTTTAACTTAAAAATCGCTTCACTTTTCATTGTTTTGCTGGAGCCTCCGTAACAACCACCTTCAGCCAACATCCAACAGCTCAGTAATCATGATTTTTAGGGGTTAACATATGCCCGATATTAAAATGAGGCTGGGGGAGGGTAGATTTATCTGCCGGTCGACTTATGCTCTGAAATATATGATACATGAAAGAAGGGGAGAGAAAAATGTACAGCGATGTTCTAACCAGGATGCAACAAAACCACTGCTGATTCATGAAACTGGAAATAAAAACTTTGCCAGAAACATTCAGCAAGTTTGACTGCATCTGCAGAGAGAAATAAGATATTCTGTAGAATTGACCAATTCTACTAGGTGGAGGCTGAGTTGCTGAGCATTTCTGGTACTTCCTTCAGGACTCTGCAAATGGTGAGTGTCGGGAGCTGTACTTTGTTTCAGGGGAGTTAGTCAGTGAAGCGAAGTAGTCCCAGGACTTGCCAAATGATGAGTGTCAGAAAACTTACTTTGCTTCGGGGAGTTTAAAAGTGAAGCGGAGTGGCAATTGGAGGGAGTTCATGCTGCAAATGGAGCCAGTAGCAAATAAAAAGGGAAGCACATGTGGAGCAGCCAGTGTGGAGTGGCCAATGTAGGAGTGGGCAGAGGCTGAGGACACGCTACAGGGAAGGTTAGGCAAGATCTTTCTTCGTAACCCAGAGTAGATAGTTGAGTTGGAAGCTAGGGCAGTGGAATGTATCAATTGCAGGGACAGTACAATTTCCCCGATGACTGACTACACCAACAAAAGCACACAAATGCTGGAGAAACTCAGCTGGTCAAACAGTGCCTTTATGTCGCAAAGGTGAAGATTCACTTAACCATGGTGTCAACAGAATCCTGTGTTTTACCTCTGACTACACCTACAACAGGTGCATCCAGCTGATAGTTAGTTACGGACTATGTTGGGGAATTGGATAAACTCTCGATCATTCAGGAGGCAAAGATGGAGGGGGGGGAGGGAATAATACAAGGAGACAATCTCACCTAAGGGGCAAAAGGTAGGTAAATGGGTGACTGTTAGGAGTGGGAAGAGGAATAGGCAGTCAGTGCAGAGCAGGACAATGACTGTTCCGCTCAACATCAAGTATATCCCAGTGGATACTGCTAGGGGGAAGATGACCTATCTGGACCAGGCAGCAGCCAGACCAATAGCACTATGGTTGGCTCTGAGCCTCAGAAGGGAATGGGGAAGTCGGACAGAGCGATAATCATGGGGGACTTGACAGTTTAGGGAACAGATAAGGGATTCTGCGGCCGCAAAAGAGAGTCCAGGAGAGTATGTTGCCTCCCGGGTGCTTGGGTCCAGGTTGCAGAATATTCTTAAGGGAAGATGAGTCTCGGGGTCCAGATAGGATGCAGCCTTGGGTTCTAAAAAAGTAGCCATAGAGATTGTGGAGGCACAATTATCTTCCAAGAATCTATAGATTTTGGCATGGTTCTGGAGGATTGAAAAATTACTAAGGTCCCTCTGCTATTTAAAAAGAGAGGGAGGGAGCAGAAAGGAAATTATGGACCTGTTAGCCTCACATTGGTGGTTGGGAAGTTGTTAAAGTCAACTGTAAAAGATGAGGTTATGGAGTGCAAGACAAGATAGGCCAAAGTCAGTGTGGCTTCCTGAAGGGAAACCACTGCAATGTTTTTTTTAAGGAAACCACAAGCAGGCTAGACAAAGGACGTAGTGGATGCTGTATATTTGGACTTTCAAAAGGCCTTTGACAAGGTGATGCACAAAACGAGACCCCATGGAAAGACACTACCATGTGTAGAGCATTGGCTAATTGGCAGGAAACAGAGTGGGATTAAAGATATCGGTTTACTAGTGGTGTAATGCAGGGGTCACACTTTTTTTTTTAAACATTGCATGTTAGTGATTTGGATTTCAGAATAAATGGCTAAGTTTGCAGATGATATAAAGATAGATGGAGGGGCAGGTAGTGAGGAGGAAAGAGAGAGGCTGCAAAGTTTGGATAGATTAGGAGAATGGGCAAAGAAGCACCAAATGAAATATTACATTGGAAATTGTTCAGTCATGCACTTTGGTTGAAGGAATAAAAGGGCATAAAATTTAAAATTCAGAGGTGCAAAGGGACTTGGGAGTCCTTGTGCAGGAGACCCTAAAGGTAAATTGGGTGACATGGACCTCTGGGTCAAAATGGGCTGTTACCGTGCAACAGGTCTAAATTAAATGAACCTCCAGGTTGAGTCAGTGGTGAAGGCGGCGAATACAATCTTGCATTCCAATCTAGAGGCATAGGATACAAGAGCAGGGATGTGATGTTGAGGCTTTGTAAAGCACTGGTGAGGCCTCATTTGACTTGGGGTTTGGTGTACAGTTTTAGAATGTGCTGGCATTGGAGATGGTTCACAGAGGATTGGCAAGAGAAGGGATTAGCACAGGAGGAGCATCTTCAGGGTGAACATCCCTCGATGTAGGATTCTCTTTTACTGCTCCCCATCTGTAATCCATTGTATGAGGAACATTTGACTGCTCTTGGACTGTATTTATTGTTCAGAAAAATTATGGGGGGGGGGGGATCTCATAGAAGCATTTCAAATGTTGAAAGGCCTGGACAAAGTAGATGTGGCAATGAAAAGGGAGTCAAGGACAAGAGGGGACAACCTCAAGTTGAAGGGCACCCATTTAAAACAAAGATGCGAGGGAATTTCTTTAGCCAGAGAGTGGTGAAGCCCTGGAATTTGCTGCCAAGGGCAGATGTGGAGGCCAGGTTGTTGGGTGTATTTAAGGCAGAGATTTTGATAGTTATCTGAATGGTCAAGGGGATGGAACAGATTCAGGGTCCTGATGCTAGCTGGGTCTTGTTACAGAGGAGTAGGTTTCACAGGCATATTGGAAACTTACATCTGCACATGGACCATGCAGACATTTGTTCATGAATGAAAATCCTGCCTATGTAGGTATTTTCTGTGGGCCTCTTGCAAAGTTCATGAACTTGAAATCAAGGTATTATACATTCACATTTTGTTTTGCGATTAAAACTGCCATAAAAAAATAAGCCAATTTTTAGCAATCCAATCATCCAGTACATTGTGAACAGTTTATACAGTAAATAGATGTAACTGCTTCAATTCTGACGATTCTTCACTGGTGAAAATAATGACCAAAGTTCTATCATCTGAATCACATTTTACCCTGAGGTTAGCAAAGCAGATCATGAGCATGCATTTTAAAGTTCACAATTGCTGGTTAAGTTCTGTACACTTTAAAAATATTAAAAAGTCTTATTTTGACTAGATCTCTAAAAACAACTTGGCTAAAGCCTGAATAAAAGCAAACAGAACAATACACATTTTTAATATAGCCTTCAAAACATTTACTTACGTGCAAAGAATTGATTGATCTTCACGATCTGAAAGAAAAAAACAAAAGTCAACAGGGATTTAAAAAAGATTCTTTTGAATTCACACACTCAAAATCTCTCAGGCACATTAAGCAGAATTAGGAAATTTGCCATTGCTGTCTTCAAATTCTAAAAAACAATGGTAACAATGTAACTTCAGGCCTCTTCAGATGGAGATGACGAAACAAACTGAATTCAGGGCCAGGTAATATTATTTGAAGAGTTTGTCTTTTTTGACAAGAATAAATTAAGCAATGTTATGCTTTAGATTGGATTCAAGTAGAAAAATCAAATTCAATTCCAATCAGGAGATACTTCAAATTAAAATCTTGCAAATCTGAAACAGGGTCGGCCCCTCTTGGTGCTAAACGAGCTCCTCTAAAAATTGCTAATGCCCCCCTGTAATACATGTTCAGGCACCAACCCTGATGTAACAAGTGGTGACAGGTCACAGAGGAAAAACAGGAATACAGAAACAACGTGAATTTATGGAAGAGAAACAATGTTGGATGATTTTGTCTGAGCTTTGAAGTGACAGTGGAAAGGTAAGCTTGGACAATCCAGATGATGCAGTGATTTGAACTTTTGGAAGTTCCTCAATAAAGTGCCACACAAGAGATGAAGCACAGTTAGAGCAGTGTTGGGGGCACAATGCTAGCATGGACGATAACTGACCATCTCCACTCCAGCAAGAGCAGGGCCAAGAATTTTACAGTCAAAGCTCTACCAATGCTCCTCCCCCACTTCCAGTAACAACTCAGCTACAGAAACACGGTGGCTAAAAGAGACAGCTATCTTACAACAAACAACAGGCCAAAGCCTTTCAACAGACTACAAGGAAAACAGCATGAAACAGAACTTAACATTTCCATAGCTCTTAACAATTTCTGTGAAGTTATTATTTAAGAGGCCAACATGTCTAACTTGCACAGAGGTAGAAATTGAGCAGAGGGTAAATTAATTATATTTGTTTTGGACATTTGGTCTCAGTTTGAATCCTGCCCCATCTAGTGTTCTTCAATAGACTCCAGCCAAAAATTACGCAGGGAATTATTCTGGTGATAAATAATGAGAGAGGGAATAAACACTGTCCAGGAGTTGGAAAAGAATTATGAAAACATACTGCAAGGCAGCTCAAATACTAGAAGGCACCCCTCACCTTTATCTGCCTCAAGTGTACACCTAACAAACCAAAAGAAATTCTCTTAACATTCTACCTCTTCCTTTCGGCTTTTCACACAAACTTATTACAAAAGTCCAAGCCATTTATGCACAACTTCACCACAGCAAGTCTATTTCTCAGGGATGGGGAAGAGGGATTGTGGTTGAAGAGTATTCCATTGCAGAGATCACAGTCGAATTGGGAGGGGTGGGGGTGGTCACAATTTTTTTTTAAAACTTAGACATAAAGTGCAGTTACAGGCCCTTCCAACCCACATACTTGTGCTCTCCAAGGATGAAACCCACACAGACATGGGGAGAACGTACAGAATCAGATTAGAACTTGGGTCACTGGAGCTGTAATAGCATTCCACGAGCTGCTACACTAACCGGGCTGCCCTATTTGTGGATAGACCAGAGAGCAAGACTTTCTCAGGCAATTCCAACACTCACAGAAACATCTGGCAATAAAGACAATGTAAGAAAACAAAAAAGGAACATATCAAAACTGTAACATAGAGGTCAGCCTGCTGCTGGAACCAATTAAGCGAATGCCAGAAATATCAGAAGAGGCGCCTGGTGGTGGATCATTTAAGCTGTCAGAAACTGAAGAATGATCCATGGAACAAGGAGTCTGATGGGCTGGATGATCAGGGAAACACATCCTCCTGACCTGACCCAAAGCTGCCACATCACCAGCTACATTTTATTTTAACCTCATTTCTTGATGCTCCCCATCTCACTCCTTCATTTCTTCCAACCATTCTTTTTCTCATGGGTGGTTGGTGGAAATGCTCCTCCTGACCCTACACGGACCCAGATAACTTTCAACTCTGAGAGCCTAGTCATTTTCACCAATTCCAATCCAGTGCAATGCATTCAGTATTCATGATGTGGTCTCCTCTTCAATGAAGGAACCAAACATACATTTGTGCGGCTGTTTTATAGAGCACTGCCATTCAGGCCAAAGGCAACCCAAAGTTCCACTTGCCTGCCCACTGCATATAAATTTGCCATCCCACCAACTCATCTACATGTAAACTCTTGTACTGTTCTAATGAGATCCAATGAAAACTTAAAGAACCGTGCCTCATCTTTCATCTAGACACCTTTCAATGCTTGGGATTCAATAATGGATTCTTCTTTTCCTCCCTGTATCAGAATTGATCTTTTCTTCTGTAACATTATCCATGGTAACATTAATTCAGGTGTTCGCTCCCACCTGCCCCATCTCCAACTTTAAAAAGGTTTCTTTCCCTCCGCCAGCTCTGATAAAGGTTATTAAACCAAAATATCAACTGCTTCTCTTTTCATGGATGAAGCCCAACCTGCTGAGCATTTCCAGAATTTTGTTTTTATTTTAACAGTGCTATTGTCTGGAACATTCCAAAACAAAGTGAAAATATTTATTTCAAATTTATGATTTGAGACTTGGAGCCATTTCAGACCACATGCAAAGAGATTCCACATGAAGCTTGCAAGTGTTACAATCAGAATTGCAAAAGATGCCAGTCACTTATAAAATATTAGCAATCATCACTTTTACTTGAACAACCTTGATCAAGGAGACAAATTCTATTTTGGTACATCTGTCAGAATTGGGACATTCTTTGGAAACTGGAGCAAAGCCAATCATACAGATGATGTAGCATTAAATTGTAACCGGAGCTCAAATGGATTAAAAAGAAAACAGATTTCTCCGTAATTCTCAAAACAGTCTGTCAATTATGGATTAGGCGCATCTGGTCAGTTGTTAAAGTTCAATTATTTGGAATAATGAAGAGCCAACTGATGTTGGGCTGGACCAGGACAATGACTGACCCCTTAAAAAGCATCCATGAATCCACTGCAATTTTTGGAATTATATCATTAAAAAAATTAAACTGAAATTCAGTTGACAAGTAGTTGGATTTTTTTTTTAAACTCATTGTTGCACATTAAAATAATTCAGATGAAAATACCAAGGAAAAATTGTGTTGAAAGTTCCATGTGGAATTTTACACAATTCAACAGGACTCTCGTTTCATTGGACTAAATTACACCCTGTACAACAGCTCTACAAATTAAATATTCAATTCAAATTTGAATGCTTGCAATAAAAAAAATGCAATAATACCTTCCACACAAGATCCATTCCTTGGATCCATGTCCAGGAAAAAAATATATAGTGTTAAGCATTTTGCAAATCCAGTCACAAGAGAGGTGAAGGCATTTCTGTTGTTCCCAACAATTTTGAACACATGGCAACCCTAATCTTTGACCATTTTATGATTTTGTTAGGTAGTGTGCTTCAAGAACTACCTAAAGCATGAATTCCCAGTTTTACAGGCATCAGCCAAATATGAGACATTAACCAACTAGCATTTGGATAACAGCAATAACCCAAGCCCCCACTCCAAACAGAAAAAAATGTATCGTTATCTGGATATAAAATTAATGGTCTACAAAGAGTTGCAGCAGAACTCTTTAAAATACAGCTTTAGACCCCAGATTACCTCATTAAATTTTAAAAAATCTTGTGGTTTATAAACTCCATTTTCCCCTCTCTAATCACTTTGTTCTGAGCATAAAAGAATCTCAACATTACATAGTTGAGCAAATTAAAATTCCATCTAACGTCTGGAGAAAATATTTAGTATGTCACATGGCATGAAAGTCAATGGCCTATTGCAGTAACATATCAGTAAATAATCAGTCCTGTCAAAATTGAGCCACACGACTATTAAGGATGGGTCATTTGCAATTGGAGTTCCTCGATTATGCATATAATTTTCCCCCCACAAAATTTCACTTTCAACTAATCATCCCATTCTTGGTCATTAACCAACACAAGTCAAGGAATCCACATCCATTTACATTGTTCATGGTTTCAATTAATAAAATGTTTTCCTCACAGAAGTACAATTCAGCACTTCACAAAATACCCACAAAGTAAATCTTCACATTTCAATGCAGAGTTAAATGCTTCAGTGGTATTTCAGTGAAAATTCCTGCTATTGAGGGAATATAGCAAGTAAAAAGTCAAAGGCAAGCAAATAGATTCCTGGGATAGCAGGACTGATGTAAGAAGGAAAACTGAATACCACTTTGTACATTTTTATGCATTCACTTTAAGAAAATTATAAACAGCTTTATGAAGACATATTCCAATTGGAAAGTAACCAGAATACTTTGGACTAATATTGTGCACTTTTTGCTGCAGTGAAGTTGACATTTGATTGGGCACAAATCGACATTTCAGTCCAATATGATCACTGAAAAGCAATTTTATGATTTAATTACAATAAAACAATGGATTGGCTTGATGAATATCTGCTTTATGGAGAGGATTCAACTGTAGAGCAGCAAAAGTAAACATTGCTAGCTGTCCCCAGAGCCCCAATTTAAAAACTTCATGCTGAGCAAATTGGTTTTAGTATTAACCCACACTGCAGAAAATACAAATCACTGTTTTTATTTTCCAACTGCTTCTTTTCACCATCACACAAAGCCTTTGAATTATTCCTGAAGTATTACAGCCAATTTGAGAATAACTGGATGCTGGAATTGTTTTGTTGGCAAGGAGTGCACAGAAATCAAGGAAACTGTACAAGTGAATGTGACCACCCGGTTTCCAACATCAGTTATCCAAAGTAACAGGTATGACAATATTTTGCCAAGATGAAATAGCTTTCATTTTACTTTCAAACCTTGCAAAATTGATCTCAGATCTTTTAGAGATGACATTCTGTAAATTTTATTGGATAAGCTCAAAGAATCTATAACCAAGTCCCATAGAAAGTACAAAGTTCTTATCCACTTCTAGCCAGCCAAGATAAATTTCTACTCATTAGACAGAATGCTCAAATCATTTTTTTTTCTGTGATTATTGCACAAATTGTAAAAGTCGAGGTCTCAGCACCAATCTCTGTGCTATGTGAACGCTAACAAATTTGCCAACAAGAGAAAAAGACCCTTTTCTGCCGGTTTACCTTCAGCCACCAAATAGTACCTCCTCCATCACAAGTTTTTATGTGGCACAACCACTTTTGATGCAGCAGTTTATCAAATGGCTTCTGCACACATACTGGCCACCCAAAAATGTACAGAACTTTATGTAATTATAACCCAAAAAAATTCTTTGGATAAACTCACGTTAGGCAACTTCTGTGGAAAGAGAAACAATATCTCAGGTTAAAAACACATCAGAATTAGGAATGAGAAAAACGGGCTTGTTAAGTGTAGCATGGTTAGCACAGCAGTTTCATTAGGCTTCTTCTTTGGCTTGGCTTCGCGGACGAAGATTTATGGAGGGGGTAAAAAGTCCACGTCAGCTGCAGGCTCGTTTGTGGCTGACAAGTCCGATGCGGGACAGGCAGACACGGTTGCAGCGGTTGCAGGGGAAAATTGGTTGGTTGGGGTTGGGTGTTGGGTTTTTCCTCCTTTGCCTTTTGTCAGTGAGGTGGGCTCTGCGGTCTTCTTCAAAGGAGGTTGCTGCCCGCCAAACTGTGAGGCTACTACAATGCCAACAACATGGGTTTGAATCCTCAGATGTCTGTGTACATGTTCTCTCTGTGTCTGCGTGGGTTTCCTGCGGGTGCTCCAGTTTCCTCCCACCCTCCAAAAATCCACAGAGTTCGTAGGTTAATTGGTGTTATTGGGTGGCAGAGGCGTGTGGGCCAAAAGGGGCGTTACCATGCTGTATGTCTATTAATTTTTAAATTTAAGTTCGAGAGAAGGTAGGGAGAGATGGGCAAGAAAAGCATGCAGAAAAAAAGAGTTGCCATGGGATAGCTTGCAAAAGTCATTCTATTGACAACTTAACAGGGGCAGTTACAGTGAAAATATAAAAGGACCAAAGAAGTTAAGAAATGTAAGGCTGTAGGAATTGCCCAACAGGTCAAGTTGTGCTATAATACAGAGGGAAATTGAGCCAATATCACAGATGAAATACTTCAGCAGAAATGGCCAGTTCAGATACAGTTACCCAAAATGTGATATTTCACTGGAAGGCTGCAATGGACCCAAAAGAGATGATGTTCCTCATGCCGACGTTGGGCCTGCCTCAACAGTGTAGAAGGCTACAGGCAGATTAGTTTGGAAGTGGGAAAGAGAATTGGAATGGCAGTGAACCAGATGCTCAGGGCAATCCCTTTGGACTGAATGTAGGCTATCCATGTTGTAGGCCTGGTTGTGTGTGGACAGCAGGGTGCACTTGAATCTCAAAGGGAACAGTCCTTGTTGAAACTGGAAGAAGTGGCCAAGGATAATCCATTGAATGAAGAAGCTGGCTGTGAAACCCAGGACCAAGGAGCTCTTGCTCTGCCCAGGAGAACATCTGAGAAATAGATGAGATGTGGGCAACAGCTCCATCATCCATCTACTACACTCTGCAATTAATTCCTGTACAACTTCTCCATCAACACACAAAAGAAACTGAAATCTTTAAACTAAAACTCTACAAAGCTTACCTAAATATACATAGTCCTTGCAGAACTCAATATGCAGTGGCTTTGAAGGGAGAAGTCTTTTGTATTTTTAAGGACATTGGCGATACCTCAAGAAATCATTGAAAACGTGTCCATCATCTAACGAAGCTGGATAGTGACAAAATCCATTCGGCTGGATTTTAGATCTTTTGGTCCAATCTTGATTAGAGATGCCCTTCCTTAACAAATTGGGTGGCGTGGTTGGCACAATGTCTTTACAGCACCAGCAATCAGGACAAGGGTTCGAATCCCGTACTGCCTGTAAGGAGTTTGTACGTTCTCACTGTGTCTGTGTGGGTTTTCCCAGGGGGCTCTGGATTCCTCCCACCATTCGAAATGTACCGGGGGTGTAAGTTAATTGGGCGGCACAGATTTCTGGGCCAAAATGGCCTGTTACCGTGCTGTATGTCTAAATTTAATATTATTTTTTTTTAAACAAGGTGTCATCTTGAAAAAGTACAGGATATTTCAGACTGGAAGAATTATGCTCACTAGGCAGTAAAATTCTGCTCAATTGACTGCAATCAAGTGGATAAGGGAGGCTCGCCAATGATCACCTCACCTTCAAAGTTAACACTTAGCCATGACCTATCTAAATCCATGTAAGCACTCAAAAGTTCTTTTTTGCCAATTGTCACCAATTGCATTTTCGTGCAGGCATGTGGTCAATTTCTACTCATTCCAACAAGGCTTTCATAAATGCAACTGTAAAACTTCACACAAATACATTGCTATTTACCCATCCTCCAGACTAGCATATCTGCCCACTATCCCAATGCACTCTCAAGTTCAGCACCAAGTTCACCCAGCACCTCAACAGACAGACTGTGCAGTGATCCTTCATCTAGATTGAGAATGCCTTGTAGTGCTCTCGCACATTCTCTACCTTTGAATTATTAAAGTATCATGTCCCATGATCATTTTTATCCCCAGACCAAAGACAGCGCAATCTGAGCATAGGTAGCCGATCTTTAAATGGAGCCACATGTACACCAGTGAGAAGTTAAAACATCTGAATGCAATTTTGGCAAGAAATCCTGTGATCATACACAGCCTCTCCACATAATTCTTTAAATGTTGTATCAATCAGAAATGCAGAAAAGGAGATTAAAAATGTGCTAGAGTGTCTATTAGAATAGGAGTAGTGAGATGGGGGGAGGTGGTGAAAAGAGATTTACAGTGGTCAGAGGGAAGAAAAAAAACACTTCAAATGAGAATCCACAAATTATTAATCATCTGGTTATTTTTCACCTCTTCTGCTCTCAGTTACCTTCAGTGCTGTTTATCAAAGGTAAAAGTTTCAGGTGATATCATGTATTTTATAAAATGTGGCATGGAAGACAGCTCTGCCCATCAAATTTGTACCAACTATTAGCATTCTTTTTTTTAAAAAGGTTAAATTGTAAAATAATTAACATCCAAGACCTGGGAGTTAACACCCCACTGTGTAATTGGATAATGGATTTCCTCACCTCCAGACTACAGTGAAGATTGGTAAAAACATCTGCTCCACAATCTCAGTAAGTCCTTTTTGAGTGGGCGGGGGGGAGGGGGTGGTGGTGGGGAAAGCAATCGAAAAGACAGATATTGTCATCTTTAAATCGCTTCATTTAACTGCATAAAAAGTCCGAAGGAGGACTGACTGGTCGAACTCGTGCCATTTTCCATCCGCCTGGGGTGGGGGCGGGAGGGGGGGAGACTCGGAGGTGGAGCACCTCCTCCATAAAAGGATTGCCACTGAATGCGGCTTCAAGAGGGAGGGATGATGATGTCACAATGACATCATCAGCCCACGACCCAAGAGCATGAATTTTAAAGAACACAGAAGATCTACCCGAGTCCTAAGACACAGATCTCCATTAGCCCTTGTACCTGCTCTTCAGTCACCATTTTCAGTACAGACCACCTTCCCTTCCCGGCGCGCATGTTTGATATCACGGTGCTGGGCAATGCTACTGCACTTTGCGCCTGGCCTCCTTCAGCTTCGAAAGCCAGCTCATGATTGCCCTGCATAAAAGCACCGCATGATCTGCAATGTCAGCATAAAAGGTATATTTGTTTTTTCAAAAAAAACAAGCAGGCAATTAGAAGCCTTTTGTGTATAAAATCCCCTCATCAGTAACGGAGTACCACAGGGTACTTAGCCCCTAGCTCTACCCACTTTACACCTACGATGGTGGCTCAGTATGACAATAACACCATCTACAATTATGCCGACAATACCACAGTAGTGGGCTGTATAAAGGAAGGGAGTGAGTCAGTATATAGGATAGAGATTGAAAACTCTATCCAGAATGGTTCAACAATAACAACCTTGCATTCAATGTTACCAAAACTAAGGAAATGATTGCTGACTTCAGGAAAGCCTGAGGTTTACAATCCAGTGATCATTGGGGGATCAGAGGTGGAGAAATGAGCAAATTTAAGATCTTGGGAGTCACTATCTCGGAGGATCATTCCTGGACCCAACACACCAATGGCATCATGAAGAAAGCATATCACCAAGTGTTTGTGGAGGTTTGATATGACATCAGAAATTTTACAAATTTCTAAAGAGGTGTGGTAGAATGTGTGCTGCCCAGCTTCATTACAGTCTAGTCTTTCTTTCTCTCTTTGGCTTGGCTTTGCGGATGAAGATTTATGGAGGGGTATGTCCACGTCTGCTGCAGGCTCGTTAGTGACTGACAAGTCCGATGCAGGACAGGCAAGCACGGTTGCAAGGGAAAATTGGTTGGTTGGGGTTGGGTGTTGGGTTTTTCCTCCTTTGTCTTTTGTCAGTGAGGTGGGCTCTGTGGTCTTCTTCAAAGGAGGTTGCTGCCCGCCGAACTGTGAGGCGCCAAGATGCACAGTGGGAGGTGATATCAGCCCACTGGCGGTGGTCAATGTGACAGGCACCAAGAGATTTCTTTAAGCAGTCCTTGTACCTCTTCTGTCGTGCACCTCTTGTCTCGGTGGCCAGTGGAGAGCTCGCCATATAACACGATCTTGGGAAGGCGGTGGTCCTCCATTCTGGAGACGTGACCCACCCAGCGCAGTTGGGTCTTCAGCAGCACGGATTCGATGCTTGCGGACTCTACCAGCTCGAGTACTTCGATGTTGGTGATGAAGTCATTCCAATGAATGTTGAGGATGGAGCGGAGACAGCGCTGATGGAAGTGTTCTAGAAGCCGTAGGTGATGCCGGTAGAGCACCCATGATTCGGAGCCGAACAGGAGTGTGGGTATGACAACGGCTCTGTACACGCTGATCTTTGTATGTTTCTTCAGGTGGTTGTTTTTCCAGACTCTTTTGTGTAGTCTTCCAAAGGCGCTATTTGCCTTGGCGAGTCTGTTGTCTATCTCTTTGTCGATCCTTGAATCCGATGAAATGGTGCAGCCGAGGTAGGTAAACTGGTTGACCGTTTTGTTTTTCTGTGTGCCCAATGGAGATGTGGGGGGGCTGGTGGTCATGGTGGGGAGCTGGCTGATGGAGGACCTCAGTTTTCTTCAGGCTGACTTCCAGCCCAAACATTATGGCAGTTTCCGCAAAACAGGACGTCATGCGCTGGAGAGCTGGCTCTGAATGGGCAACTAAAGCGGCATTGTCTGCAAAGAGTAGTTCACGGAGAAGTTGCTCTTGTGTCTAGGTGTGAGCTTGCAGGTGCCTCAGATTGAAGAGACTACCATCCGTGCGGTACCGGATGTAAACAGCATCTTCATGAGGTTTTTCGTGGTTTGTTTCAGCATCAAGCTGAAGAAGATAGTAAAGAGGGTTGGTGCGAGGACGCAGCCTTGCTTCACGCGGTTGTCAATAGAGAAGGGTTCGGAGAGCTCATTGCTGTATCTGACCCGACCTTGTTGGTTTTCGTGCAGTTGGATAACCATGTTGAGGAACTTGGGGGGGGGAGGGGGCCATCCGAGGCGCTCTAGTATTTGCCAAAGCCCTTTCCTGCTCACGGTGTCAAAGGCTTTGGTAAGGTCAACAAAGGTGATGTAGACTCCTGTGTTTTGTTTTCTGCGCTTTTCTTGGAGCTGTCTGAGGGCAAAGACCATGTCAGTAGTTCCTCTGTTTGCGCGAAAGCCACACTGTGATTCTGGGAGGACATTTTCGACAACACTAGGTATTAGTCTATTAAGGAGAATCCTAGCAAAGATTTTGCCTGCAATGGAGAGCAGCATGATTCCCCTGTAGTTTGAGCAGTCTGATTTCTCGCCTTTGTTTTTGTACAGGGTGATGATGATGGCATCACGAAGGCCCTGAGGCAGCTTTCCTTGTTCCCAGCAGAGCATGAAAACCTCGTGCAGTTTGGTATGCAGAGCTTTGCCACCAGCCTTCCAGACCTCTGGGGGGGGGGGGTTCCATCCATACCTGCTGCTTTGCCACTTTTCAGTTGTTCAATTGCCTTATATATCTCTTCCCGGGTAAGGACCTCATCCAGCTCTAGACTCAAGGGTTGTTGAGGGAGCTGGAGCAGGGTGGATTCTTGGACTGAGCGGTTGGCATTGAAAAGAGATTGGAAGTGTTCTGACCATCGATGGAGGATGGCGATCTTGTTGCTGAGGAGGACTTTGCCGTCTTGAGCTGCGCAGAGGGCTTTGGACTTGGGGTGAGGGGCCGTACACAGCTTTTAGTGTCCCATAAAAACCCCTGAAGTCGCCAATGTCGGCGCTAAACTGGGTTCGTTTGGCGAGGCTAGTCCCCCACTCATTTTGGATCTCCCAGAGTTTGCGCTGAAGATGGTTGCATGCGAGATGGAAGGCTTGTTTTTTTCTCTGGCGAGGAAGGCTTTGCATGGTGAGCCTGGTGGGCAGATTGTTTCTTTGCCAGCAGCTCCTGGATTTCCTGGTTGTTTTCATCAAACCAGTCCTTGTTTTTCCTGGAGGAGAAACCCAGTACCTCTTCAGTGGATTGCAGTATGGCCGTTTTCAGCTGATCCCAGAGGGTTTCAGGAGATGTGTCCGTGAGGCAGCTTGCATCCTCGAACTTTGCTTGGAGGTTTGCCTGGAAGTTTCCTCTCACTACGTCTGATTGCAAGTTTCCAACATTGAACCTCTTTCTGTGGGCTCCACTGTTCTTGAACTTTGGCTTGAAGTGAAGGTTGATCTTGCAGCGAACAAGCCGGTGGTCAGTGTGACATTCTGCGCTGGGCATGACCCTGGTGTGAAGCACATCTCGTTTGTCTCTTCCTCGCACCAGAACATCATCCAGGAGGTGCCAGTGTTTGGATCTGGGATGCACCCAGGTAGTCTTCAAGCTGTCTCTCTGCTGGAAAAGGGTGTTAGTAATGACAAGCTGCTGTTCTACGCAAAGTTCCAACAGGAGGTGCCCGTTGTCATTGCACTTGCCGACACCATGCTTGCCAAGGATTCCTGGCCAGGTTTCTGAGTCTTTGCCGATGCGAGCGTTGAAGTCGCCAAGGATGACAACCTTGTTGGCTTTAGGGGTGCGTTGGATGAGGTTGCGCAGATCAGTGTAGAACTTGTCCTTTTCTGCTAGTTCCGCCTGAATGGTTGGAGCATAGACACTGAGAGTGATGCGACGCTTGTTTTGAAGGGGGAGTCGCATGGACGTGATCCGGTCAGAGTGGCCTGTTGGGAGGTTTTCAAGTTCGGAGGCAATGGAGTACTTGACCATGAAGCCAACACCAGATAGGCGTTATTCAGCCTGAGGCTTGCCAGACCAGTAGAGTGTGTAGCCCGCACCGTATTCTTGGAGCCTGCCTACATCTGCAAGGCGGACTTCGCTGAGAGCGGCTATGTTGATGTCGAGTCTGAGGAGTTCATGTGCAATGAGGGCAGACCGACGTTCAGGTCGGTGGCTGTCAGCCTTGTCTAGTATGGTTCTGATGTTCCAGCATGCTAGCTTGAGTTCGTGTGCATCTTTTGAGGGGGAGGACATGGACATGTCCTCAGGCCTGATCAAAGGAGCTTTTAGGTGGAGTGCAGTGTGCGCAGTACTGGCCCCACCTTTTACACCCATGGTTCATGTGCCGTGGCCAAGCAAGCTGGGACGTGGCAGCGAGGTCCTTGGGTCGTAGGTTTTATATCAGAGTGACCTTCTCCTAAGCAGGTTGCATAACCGGGCTGAAGAGCCCTGCCTCCCCTTTTAGGTCGAACCATTTCTGGAGATCTACGACCGCTGTCCAGTTATGGAGTGTATGGAAACATCAATACTCCTGAGCGTAGTGGACTCAGCCCAGGACATCACAGGCAAAGCCCTCCCCACTACTGAGTACATCTCCATGGAATGCTGCAGTTGGAGAGCAGCAAAAGACCGTCACCATCCACCACTCGCTCTGTTCTCGCTGCTGCCATCAGGGAAGAGGTATAGGTGCCACAAGACTTGCACCACCAGGTTCAGGAACAGCTGCTACCCCTCCACCATCAGACTCCTCAACGACAAACTCAGAGACTTTAAGGACTCTTATTGTGCACTTTATTGATTTTCTTTTGTTCTTTCTGTATTGCAGAGTCAAGTTGTTTACAGTTCTTACCATATAAACAGTTTATTTGTTGCACTACCAATTAGTGTTAATTTTGCTGCGCCCACAGGATTAAGGAATCTCAGGGTTGTATGTGATGTATCTACTCTGACAATAAATCTGATCTATTTAACTCCATGTGGATGGTCGGTTTTCATCCCCTTCATCCAGGTCCAGGGTGATGCTCTATTCATTAGCAAATGTAACGTAATGAATGGAGGACTCAGACACTTCCCAGATTCCCAGTTCTCCTTTATTTTCCTCACAAGTTTGGCAGGAGATCCATCAAGTTTGGGGGATTCAGGAGCTCCCTGAACATACAATGACATGGTTTGTGTATCCTGCCACAATCTGACTTAACTAATCCAAAAAAAGTCAGCTCCCATGTGACAAGCATTACCCTATCAGCATTAAGTTACACACTATTTATCTGAAAATTGCATATTGTGAACTAATCCCATAACTGGGTTGCCCCTTTCCTCAGGCACTGTTTTTGCTCCACACCTGATCTAGGGGGAACTCCAGGCTAATGGAAATTTACTGGCTTGGCTGGGATTGCCTGCCAACACAAGTCATGGGGCCCCTCAGTCTCTGAATATTTACCAGCCTCTGCATTCTTTAACAAAGCAGCAAGGCATTGATTAACATTGACCAATCTCCACCAGGCAGACCCTTACTTTCACATGCCTTGAATTGGAAGATCAAACTATAAATGGAATTTATCACGCCATGAACAGAAATGACAAGCACAGGTACCTTTCATCCACAAAAGGAAAACTATATCATTTCTAAATCCTTTTCAATCAAAACTGTACAGTCAATCTAAAATAACTGGTTTAAAAAAACACATCCAAGCATCAAGAATGATACGTTATCTGTGCATCAAGATTACTGTGGGGATTCACTGGAGTTAATCAGTCTTGGGTGGATAAATAATGCTAGTCTGCCAGTTTCCAGACAGAAAAGATACTTTGCTTTTTTGAATAATGTGCTACAAAAACAAACCTCTACCTTGACCATGTATGGATCTTTCACATTCCATTCAATGGAACTCTTCCAAAGTTAACAAGAAGATTAGAAGAGCAGTGATTGGGATTAGAATCACCACAAGTTTTTATAAATCCACATTCTTTTGCCATCTTTGAGAATGTAGAGTTGTGGAAAAGAGGTAAAGAAATAAGAGTTGGGGGGGGGGGAAGGAACCAATTTCAAGCAGTTTCCATTCATTTACCTCAATTTGCTAATCCAGAACAAAGCAAACCAATAACCAGCTCTAATGTGGTTTATTGATGTAAATTTGCGTTACAGACAGTCCCTGAGTTAAAAATGTCCAATTTATGGACAACTCATACTTATGAACCGACAAGGCGGCCAGAAGTTGAATGGGAATGCTGACAACTTCCGGTTCGAGCGTGATTGAGTCAGCACCATGTATGAGACAGAGAGAGTATGCTGTACAATACTGCTGCCATTGCCCAGCAGTGTGAGAGTAGAGTACCGCATATCGCAAGTGCAAGAACAGATTTGAAATTGGCAAGTACAGATTCAAACATCGCACCTGTACAGTACTCTATACTTTTATTTCATCTGGTTTACAAGTGACTCGTGAACCAACGGTTTGGTTACTCTTTACTGCTTTCTTGGGTTAAAGGCAGCTAGAAATGAACGGATGCTTCTTTGCAGCTGATTCCACCTCCAGGTTTCATGTGGCAAAAATCCTTATACACCTCTAGTCCAGTAGTAAACCCCCTCCCCCCTCTCCAACTGCAAAATCAAACCATTACTCTCCAGCACCAGGTCCATCCTCTCCAACAGTTGCCATTTCTCCATCTTCTCCAACGTTATCCAATTATGAACTGTATTATTATGTTTAAGATATTATAGTGTTTTGAAAGTGCTTCTTAAGTGTTTTACATGTATAGAAAGGTAAAATATATACTATATACGAAAATAAATATTTCACTAACTGAAGCTAAATAAAGACTGTATGGATGTACCTGTTCCAACTTAAATACAAATTTGTGTTAAAGACAGACCTAGGTAATAGAACACATTTTTAACCCAGGAACTGGCTGTATTCACCACTGGATACAGAACATGAAGCCTGATTTCACATACAGGCAAGACGGTCAAAGTACAATACAGATCTTGAAGACAAAAGTTAGCAAGATCTCTGGTGTCACATGACTGTAAAGTATGCGTTTGTGAATGCCGTTTAGTAGAGTTAGGCACCATAAAATGCTGAGGATTTTTTTCCCTACACCATGGATGCAAATGCTAGTTAAGAGGATACACCAAAACTGAAGTTCCCCTTAAAAATCCATTGAAAGATGTCAATTAATGAACATGTGCCAATATGTATATACAATAATATCAAGATGCATGTTGTTTTCCATTTCAACACCCAACCCCCCCACCACCACAATGAATACATGGGTGTCCAGAATCTCAAAATTGACTCACTTCCTCTATTGTAGCAGTCTTGCAAAAAGGCTTAAAATCCAATGACATTATTTTCATCTCATCACATCATATTGTGAATACTTTAAAAAAAAATCAAACTTTCAGCAAAGCGCTTCAGGGCAGTAAAGGAGCAATTACATTACTGATCAACACAGGTAGACTAAACATGCAACCAGTAGGTAATGCTGGCTTCTCCTCCTATAGCAGGACCAAGTTTGCCAACTGGAACTCAAGTGGAAGCATCTCCCAATTCCCAGTAGTTCCAACAGAAACTATTCAAAGATATATTTTATATTCAGGATTATGATCCATATCCTAGAAATAAAATTAGTTGCTCTAAATGCTGCTAAGTAGGTCAACTCAAAGTCCATTTTAGGCTGCTGAAGAATGGACCAAAATGATCTACTTCTGAACCATAAAATTCAATGGCCATCAGTCCTTGCCATTAATAGGCAACAACTCTCAGTCAAAATTAAAACATCACAGTACAAAGAAAGCAGATCTCAATTTTGTGAAGTTAGTTTTTCATGTTCGGTAGTATGAGTCTCCAATTACCAAACCTGCAAATTCTCCAAGACTTTATTTGATGTAAAAATTCTCCAGGCATCTTTACACTAAACTCATTCACAACCTTTACATCTTGGCCCTATAAATGAAGCACGAGACATCAAAGAAAAAAAAAAGTTATAAAAATTCAAGAATAGTCTTAGGTTCTCACATGGCTGTCAAATCAATGTGATTTTCTCCTTGATAAAGCAGTCATTTGAAGGAAAAATTACATTGGTAAGTTGACATGCCAAAATTATTTTTAGTTGAAATCCTGAAGGTCAGAAGAGCAGAGCTTGGTTACTTTCTACACAAGCTTCCTTCACCCATTACTGTCAAATCGAACACCAACCTCAACAGCTAACGGCAGGGATCATCCCTAATCAAAGAAATGAGTGGACAATACATTCTTTGAGGGGGAAGTACCGAATGGGTCAAATTATTGACAAGGAAAAACAGAATGACTTGCAATGAACCCACTTTGGGAAGAGGGGAGAGAAATCACAGTTCAAAGCAGGTTACAACTGAATGTACAATTTACAACAGCTTTCCAGCAGAACGTAAAATATTAGCAGCAAAGATTTTAACACCACGATTTCAAAATTCACGTAAATCAGAAGAGTTTCTTCCAAAAATTATACGAAGCATTGCTCAGAAGATATCCTGGTATAGTTATCCATGACATTCTGGGCTCCAGGCTTTGAAGGACATTGAGAAATCAAACCAAATTTATGATATTATTTGGGGATCCACTATTGCAGGACAGTGGAAGAGAAAGAATAATTAATAATCTCCATACAAGATTCATCAGGTTGAAACCTAGTGACATAAAACATTAACAAATCAGGAATTCCAAAATCATGAGCGCAGTTAAATATTCTTTTAATCTGTTGCTCAACTCACTGAGCTTCTCTACCAATTTGATTTTAAGCTCTGGGTTGTAGTATCTTGTCAACATTTTAAAACTGGCTACCTAATTTTCTGCTCACAATTAATCAGAAGTGTAAAGCACTTCAAAACTCAGACATACAGTGGATATGACACCAAAGGATATGACACCAAAGGAACTCCAAGCTATTGCTGATCTAGTTTTATCAGTTTATGGAAAATAGATGCTCATTTGCAAGTTATCCAACTGATTGGCTGATATAAGTAACAATTTCATCTGATAGAACCTTGGCATGAAAAGGTAATGGGATGCAAAAAAATCAAAATAGACAATTTACCAAAACCTGACAGAGAAAACAGAAAAAAAATCTACTTCCTATATATTTAAAATCAGATTATTCTACTGGTTTTCCATACTTATTTTAAAGCTGTTTTTTTTTTTTAAAAAGAGACAAAAATAGTAAAGCCATATCCATTACTTGGCATCAATTCCAAACTACCTTACCTTTAGTTTTACCAAAAATAAATAATTTAAAATGAATGGAAAGCCATTCAGGAAATTATTTTTTTTACATATTATACAACTTGTTCACGAATTTCACAATACTTAGTTGAAGTTAAAAAAAAATTACATTCCAACTTTTTAAGTTGTATTCTACAATCACAGTTTAGGTACAGAAAGGAGGGATGAGTGAATAATGAAAACTCCTGAACTTTCAACACACCCAGACGCTAAACTGGATTAAAAAGATCTGAACTTTGTTCCTAAGGTTTCTGTATGAAGGCAAAATGCGAAAGAACATGGAAGTATTGTGAAGTGCTGTACAATTACATTCAAGTATTTTGAGGGATGTGGGAAGCACTGGACACATCCATGGCCTTTTCATGCAGTGTATTTCAAGGAAAGACATTCATGATGACACCAGACCTTGTTCTGATACACAAGAGAAGTTTGTGTTATGGGAGCAGAACATTCCTTTTTCAACCAGCACCTAGGAAATTGTGTACTCTATTTGTCCACATTAAGTGACTCCTGTTCTTAAATGTTCTTTCTCATTGTCAAGGTGAGCTGAAAGTCGTTAGTCATAAAGAAGCTTCTTCAGGCATTTCATTTTAAATACATTTTCCAACCATTCTTTTTCTGATGACAGAATAATTTTCTGCACAGAAAAGGACTGGCGAAGAAAATCACAGAGTATTAATTCAATAGCAACTCGGGTCCCAAGAATGACAGCATTTATTTATTTCAATGTTAGTCACAAATTTTACAAATTAATAAATTGTGAGAGAATGCTGTGGCTATCATTACTGTTAAAGGGGCAAATTTAACCATTATTGCTGAATTCTCTTTGCTAATATCTACAAATTTGAAAGACTAACAATGAGCACTATCCCAATTTTAATGACATTTTGGGAACAGGATAGTAGATTTGCACACCTAACAAGTTTCATGAGACACATATTCAAATCTAACCGAAATGACTAGGGGTCCATCTGAAGCAATCATGACCCACTTCCCTAATCACATGCCTCAGCTCAATCACATCAAATTGGTAACCCAAGAGGCCAAAGAATAAATCAATTTAAGAAACAGAAAACTATCATACGAATTCTCAAAGCGTGGAGTATATTCATCCTACTCAGGAAGGGAAGTTTTAAAAAAAAAATTTTTTTTTTTTTTATATAAATTTTGCACTTTTCAGAGGTATCTTTTTTTTAAAATCCAGAATGACTACTTTCCAATATGAGCAAAGAAAATGCTTCAAGAAACAAAGCAGAGTACAAAAGAGATAGAGGGATTTGTGGGAGATGTTTTGTCAAAGTGAAATATTAAAATGATATACTTTTTAAAAAAAACAAACAAGAAAAACCAATCAGGAGCCTTTCAGCAATCAATTTGTAATTACACCCATATCTCAGATATTCTGGTTTTATGGTCGCAAAAGAGAAATCGAGGCAAAGCAGGAAACGACAAGCTGGATTACTTAACAGCCAACATTAGGAAAAGATTAGAAGCTATTAGAGGTCACATCAAACCACAATGAAGGTTGGGGAGGGGTGGTGGAATGCTCAAAAAAGAGTCAGGCAGTCAGCGTGGTTTTGTTCAGAAATGACTACTTCATGGAACTCCAATAGATTACACATTGGCCAAATGCAAGATGTGCAAAGCATCCAGATTTAGGTAAACCCCACCCCAATATGGTTCAGGTTTCCATCTGTATGGATGGCGTAGCACCTAGCACAATGCCTTTACAGCATCGGGACTGGACCGGGTTCAAATCCAACACTGTAAGGAGTTTCTACATTTTCCTCCCACCATTCAAAACATACCAGGGTATAGTTTAATGGGGTGTAAATTGGACGGTACGGACTCGTGGGCCAAAATGGCCTGTTACCAGCTGTATCTCTGTCCTTCACTCATTCCCATGTGGTTCACTCCAGTGTTTGCTTTTCACTCAACTCCATGGTCTTCTACCCTGCCCATCTCCCCACTCCACCTCCATCACCTTAATTTGAATCACTATTCTATTACCTTGCAACTCCCCCCCCCCCCCCCACTTTTTAATGCTTACTGTCTCCCCTTCCCACCTTGGTTTTAAGAAGCTCCATTTCTCCATGAATGCCGGATGACTGGTTTTTTTTCCGTTTGTTCAAGATTCCAGCAACTGCAGTTTCTTACGTCTCTGGTCTCGATTAAATGACCATCTTCAATAAATTGCCATTTAAATGAAAAGATGCTCGCTATTTGGGAGTTCAGGGATTAGAACCCTTATCCCCAGCTCAACTGTAATTTAACTTTATGGCAACTGCAGCTTGCCTTACTGAGATAGACCAACACAGCTGCTTACCAATAAAAATCAAGAACACAACAGTGTTCACAAAGGATCAGTCTAAAGCTTGTACTGAAACCATAACAATGTAATCACTAAGCAGCTGTTAAAAGTCCATTTCGCTTAACTCATGGCGATGTAACTGACCACACCACCTGGTACATCTCCACTCAGTCTAAAGCAGATGGAAACCAAGAAACTCAGTAAATCATGTCAGCTTTCACTGTTTTATAACCTCTAAATAAAAAGTTATTCAGTGATTTAGACTTACATTAACAGTCCCAAATTTGGCTCATTACCCAACTTGGTCCAACATTTACTGTAACTGTAGTTATGAACATCTGATGTGCAAATGTTCAAAATATATAAAATAATCAATTACACTAGACAACCAAGATTTGGTTTCCTGAACACTTTTGGGCATATTTTATGGATTTTTGGGCTGCTGATCATAAATACCACTTTAAAAATTTCCTATTGTCCAGTTTATTAGATATAATCTATTTTTGATTTTGTCATACTTTAAGTCTACTAAAAAACCATGATGTGCAACATGTAATTGAAAATTCATCTTCTTCATTCGCACTTTGACGTCTTCCCTGCTGATCTTGGTGCAGTCAGTGATGAACATGGTGAAAGGTTTCACCAGGGCATTGCAACCATGGAAAAGTGGTATCAGGGCAACTGGAATCCATCAGTGCTGGCCAACTATCGTTGGACACTGACACGAGAGGCATCAGTACAGCGGCATAACATTTTTAGGTCAGTTGAACTAACGTAATGTGTCAGCATCGTTAGGTGAATAAACATGCTGAACTGAATAGAAGTTATTTAATGTCCCTCCAATTTCCTATGTGACGCAGCAAATCTGAAATTATCTGTGTTCAGTCTGTCATCATCCCCAAAATTTTTTCCCAGGAAGCAAACCTTTTGAAAAATTTGTTGTCCAGTGCCATCATTCTCAATGTGCACCAGTTATTCACAGTACTTATTTAATCACACCCACTCAAAGAGCAAACGATTATGGGGGGGAAAAAGCTGCCATAAATTAAGGAGGAGTGTGTTGCCAAGTTCCTGATGATCACAGGGCATAGGTGACCATTCCCAAGCCAACGGTGCAAGATCACTTGAGTTTATATTGACCAAGTAGATTATAGCAAGGCCACCAAGCTAGATACAGCTGACTGGAGTAAAACCAACACCTTCTACACCCAGTTGTGTGCTCTGGAAAGCAAAAAACTGGGTAAGTTCACTCCACTGCAAAACGGCAGACAAATACTGATCCATATTTACCTACACCTGCCCACTTATGGGCCACCATCAGAGTGGTCTGAGGCAGAGAGGTAAGGCTTTAGCAAGAACAGGCAAGGGCTATAGCGTTAATAGATTAGGTATTACGACTATAGGGTTAGTGCTCAGTGTTGAGTGTCAAATGTGGGGTCCCTGGGAGACTCCGAGCCTCCCTGAAGCCCACATCTGCTCCATGTGCACGAAGGTGCAGCTCCTAAACAACTGTGTTAAGGAATTGGAGCACATTAGGGAGAGTGAGAAGTGATAGATTGAAGCCACAGGGAACATGTGGAGAAGCACTTCTGAATCATATTGGGGACAAGGTCTCCAACACTGAGCATGGCTCAGTATTGGAGAGGGAGAAGAGGCATGCAATAGTGATAGGAGATTCCATTGTGAGAACAGACAGGAAATTGTGTGAACCTGTTAAAGACACCCAGATAGTCACCCGGAATTTCCACCCAAAATGTAGGCTTTCAGTGATTCCCTTTGTACAAGACAACCCCAGTTAAAAGCAAATCACAATATTTTAATTTCAAATGACCATGAAAAGGGTTTCATTTTATTTGTACGTTTTAAAAATAAATACCATAGGCTCCTGTAACAGGCCATTTAAATCCTGGATAGAGCCAACGGCAGTCGGACTGGGCAGATGAAACCCATGGGGGAGAGCTGATAACTAACAGGACACGAGTCAGATGGAAGATGGCAGCGGTGTTGAGACTTTGGATTTTCAACCCATATATCGGATGACCCTGATTTTGTGTGAATTTTTTTTAGGTTCATCCTATACACCATTATATACAGCGTCTGGAGGTCCTGAAGAGGGAATACAGTGAATTAGGGAAGAAGCAGAGAAGGAACTCCAGGGTGATAATATCAGGATTACTGTCTGTACCACGTGATAGTGAGGGCAAAAATAGCGAGGTCAGGCAGATAAATGTGTGGCTGAGAAACTGAGCTTCAGATTCTTGACTCATTGGGATCTCTTTTGGGGAAGGTACAACCTTATACAAAAAGGATCAGCTCCACCTGAACCCAAAGGGGACTAATATCCTAGTGGGCAGGTTTAATGTAGCTGCTCAGGAGCATCTGCACTAAAATGGGCAGGAGAATGGGAACCAGAGTGCTCAGGTTGAAGAAGGGGGAAACTGCAGTAAAGTGAAGATAGTGTGTAGCAAGGATGATAGGCAGGTGATGAGACAAAATAATAGCCACAGAGACACAGTACACTCAAAAACTGGTCTAAAGGTAAAATCATGCTTGACAAACCTATTGCAATTTTTTTTAAGAGATCACCAGTAGGATACACAGGGGAGAAGCAGTGCAATTGAACTTTCAAAAGGACTTCGACAAGGTGCCACACACAAGGCTGCTAAACAAGATAAGAGCTCATGGAATTACAGGAAGGCTAGAGCACTGGCTGGTTGGTGTTGGGGCAACTTCTTTTTACGTTGTATATAAAAGATTTGGATTATGGAATAGATGGCTTTGTGTTGAAATTTGTAGATGATACCATAATAGGTGGATGGGGAGGTGATGCTGAGAATACCAAAAGGCTGTAGAGAGAATTGGATAGAGTAGGAGAATGGGAAAAGAGGTAGCAGATAAAATACAGTGTGGAAAGTGTACTTTGGTAGAAGAAATAGACAAGCAGACTAATTACCTGTATTAAATGGGAGAAAATTCAGAGGTGCAAAGGAACTTGGGAGTCCTCATGCAGTATACCCTAAAGGTTGACCTCCAGGTTGAGTCAGTGGTGAAGAAGACAAATGCAATGTTGGCATTCATTTCTAGAGGGATAGCATACAAGAGCAAGGATGTAATGTTGAGATCCATAAAGCACTGGTGAGATCTTGTACTATGTACAGCTTTGGGTGCTATATTTAAGAAAAAGCGTGCTGATGTTGGAAAGGGTTCAGAGAAAATTTACTAGAATGACACCAGAAATAAAAAGGTAGGTCTATGAGGAATGATTGTCAGCTCTTGGACTGTATTCATTGGAGTACAGAAGAATGAGGAGGGACCTCAGAGGAATTTTGAATGCTGAAAGGCCTGGACAGAGTAGATGTGGCAAGAATGTTTCCCATGGTAGGGGATTCTCGAACAAGAGGGCATAATTTCAGGATAAAAGGGTGTCAATTTAAAAAAGTGATGCAGAAAGATTTCTTTAGTCAGAGGGTCAAGAGTCTTGTTGCCATAGGCGGCTTGGAAGCGTGTTCATTGGGTAAGGCAGAGATTGACAGGTATTTGATTAGTCATGGCATCGAGGGGTACGGATGGGGAGAAAGCCAGAGAGTAGGGCTGAATGGCAGGATGGATCAGTTCATGATTTGAATGGTGGAGCAGACTCAATGAGCCTATTTCTGCGCCTACATCTTGTGAATCGTGTTATTCTTTCACAAGAAAATTTCAAGAAAACTTCAACCATCTACTCTCCTTCCTCCAAACCAGGAAACTTGGTACACACAAAGAAAGTCACCTCCATACCCTTCTGGAGTATTTTCCAGAGAGTCACATGATGCATTTATTCTTGAAAACATGCCCAGCTCTTGAGCTATTTTCAAAGTAGAGGAGTTAAATTTTCATTTGTGCTGTAAAATCTGAAAATACTCATATCAGTCAACATTCTGCTAAGAAACTAGACAATTCAAGACAAATGCACTTCACCAGAACTGTATAAATCTCAAAACATTCGGGAGATCCAAAACATCAACTGCTTCTCCACAGATGCTAACTGAGCTGTCAAATATTTCCACCACTTTATTTTCCTCACTTCAGATTTCCAACATCTTCATTTTTTTCCGGTTCAAATTGCATTGGTCCTATTTGTCTGATGGATTAAGGGCTTTATTTCCATATACAAATTTCATCTTTCTGTTCATGGATCCAAAAAGTAATTTTGGCACTTAGACACATTCTTATATATTTAAGCAAGTGGTCATTAATTAACTAGGGATAACAATCTCACTTTTCCTCCAGCTAATGGAATTTTGCTTTTCAATGTAAAAAAGCATGAAATTTAAAACAGAAAATCCATTTTGATATCTTATAAGTTTCAAAAAGGCATTCATTGAAAATTATAATGATATCTCCAACATTGCATCCTTGCTCAAAACCATTACATATCTAAATGCAACCAGACTAGTGGAAAAGAAGTTGGGAAGTTAAACCAGAGCAGAGACTAAGGGGCACAGGTATAGAGTTCCCCGAAAGTGACAATGGGTAGACAGGGTAGGAAAGGCTTTTGGCATCAGTCAGGAGCTTGGTCACCTTGTAACAGTTGTTTACAACATTGGCAAGGCCACATTTAGATTACTGTGTGCAATTCTTTTGGTCTTCAATCTAGAAAGGGTGAAAAAAATGATTCACAAGGATGTTACTGGGTCTGGATTGTAAGGAGGCTGGACAGGCTGGGACCTGTTCTCCTCCCCCCCCCCCCCCCCAGAATAATTGAGAGGGCAAAGGCTCAAGTTTGGGGGGGGGGGGGGGCGGGGTAATTGAACGACACCCAAGGGCAACTTTTTCTTCACAGAGGAGAGTGTATGGAACGATCTAGTGAAAAATTGTAGTAACGGGAACAAATATTAAAAGACACTGGACAGGTACATGGAAACAGAGATATGGCCCAAGTGAATGGGAACTGCTCAAGTGGTTCAGCGTGGACATGTTGGGCAAAAGTGCATTTCTGTGTTGTGCAGCTTTATGACTCCTGATAGCCATGCATACAGCAAAAGTAAAAAATTCCAGATGCCAGAAATCTGGACTTCTCAAACTCCCGGCTGAAATCCAAACCACGAGGGAATCCACCAATAAGGCGGCACAGTTGGCTTA
Organism: Narcine bancroftii; assembly: GCF_036971445.1. Classification (NCBI taxonomy): domain Eukaryota; kingdom Metazoa; phylum Chordata; class Chondrichthyes; order Torpediniformes; family Narcinidae; genus Narcine; species Narcine bancroftii. The sequence goes on from NC_091471.1 coordinate 347,173,267, forward strand.
GTGGTTAGCACAATGCCTTTCCGGCACTGATGATAGAGTCTCTCATTGTCTGTAAGGAGTTTGAATGTTCTCCCCATGTCTGCATGGGTTGTCTCTGGGGGTTTCGGTTTCCTCCCGCCGTTCAAAATGTACCGGATTGTAAATGGGCAGCATGGACTCGTGGGCTGAAATAGCCTGTTTCCTTGCTTTACGCCCGAATTTTGTTTTAAACTTAAAAGAATCCGGACATTGAAAACTCGCGGCTTTTGTGCACAGATGCACAGCAGCAATCACGTGGAAGTCACAGAAATAATTTGTGTATTTTAGATGAAAAAAAAGTTTTGTTAATAAGCTATCAAAACACACTTGTTTATTCTCCTTAAATTTGAATTTTAAAAGTACTGCCAGAGAATCAGGACCGACCCAATCCCCAAGCAGTCTGGATTTTAGAACTTTTACTGCATACTGACAACAGATGTTTCAATGTGGACTGAAACCACAAGCGCGAATGCTAATAATTTTAGGAGGGTATTCAACATGTGCATCAATGCAAATGGGGTATTTTCCATTGTTCCTTCCACTCCCAGACAATCCAGTTTTGCATCTTACCCTGCAACATGCTTCTGTAGGCGCTTTCAGAAATGGCATAGATGTGTGGTGGCATCTCGTGTCGTTTTTTCCCTCTGTACATATCAATGATTTGTTCTGCATAAATGGGGAGATTCTTGTATGGATTTATCACCACGCAGAACAATCCAGAGTACGTCTAAACAAGGGAAACAAAAAACAATTAAGAAAAATGACTTTATTGCGGTATGCAATTTAAATCAAACAATGTCAGTCCAACATCAAGAATCACCAACACTCCTTAAACTCTAAAAAAAGATATTCTGTACTGCCAAATCTCCATTTGCCAAAAACACACTATCAAAAGACCCCGGCTGTAGAGAGAGGAAAGAATATCGTTGTTCAAGTATTGTACTTTTTGGACTGGTAAGACACTTCAAACACCAAAATCCAATTATGCAGTTCTGCATAATTAAGAATTTTGTACATGCGTATCAGAATTTCAAAATGATTGTTCACCCATTCCCACTCTACCTTGAGAACCAAGATGGAAATGGAATTTACTCCATTTTACTTTACAGTCACCAGCCAACTGCGACAATAAATTCTATCCTGCCATTGTGAATTTTATGCTTTTGATCTTACTAACGATGTTACTTATCCTTGCTAACTCCTTTCCTAATATTCTTAGAAAAGTCCCTTGGATCAAATCTTCCTACTTAATTTTCTAGCTTAAGAGAAATCTAATTTGACCAATACTCAGCAAGCTTCACAAGTCAACTCCATTTTTTTGGCTTGAGCCTTTGAAAATCTGCAACCGGAACTCCGTTTGGTCAGTAGCTGTAATAATGGGAAAATTGTCAACACTTGTCCTGTTCTAAAACTGACAGTAACTTCTGGCCCTTGCAAATGTGCAGTTAAATCTGGAAACCCAAAACTCTTGCTAACAATTGACTGCTTTTGTGTACATGCATGCACTGAAGTTCACAGAATCAGCAATCTTCAAATGTTAAATTAACATTGCTGTTACACAAAGAAAAAAAATTACAGTTTGTTCAACTGAGCCTAATGGGATATTGATAGGCTAGTGCTACCGAACAAGTTAACATTGAGGCATTGTTATTTCCACAAAGTAACAATGCTTCATATTATTTTTTTAATTTAGACATGCCGTAAGCAACAGGTCTTTCCGGCCCACGAGCCCGTGCCACCAAATAACGTACAACCATTGTAGGTTTTGAAGGGGGGGGGGTGGGAGGAAACCGGAGGACACAGGAAGAATGTACAAACTACTTTCAGACAGCACCAGATTCAAACACAGGTCTCTGGCTCTGTAACAGTGCACTAACCAAGCTGCTCATACTGGCTTCTTGCTTAAATGTATGCTCCATTTTGATATTGACCAAGAAATAAAATTAGCACTTTGCAGCCCTGTTTTGCAAAGTGCGAGTTCAATGCAAAAGGCTACACAGCCAGTATTCGATCACATCAGAAAACAAAACACATACTGCATGGGTTGAAGGGCCTTCATAGACTGGTTCTTGAAGTCAGTAGTGTACAACCAGCTTGAGGAATCTTACTTCAAAAAAAATCACTTTTTTCCTCCCCCAGTTCTCAACCTTCAGAAGACAAAGATTCCCCTTTTTACTGCAATGGCCCAGATAAAGCAATAATGAAAGCCAATGGACAAGGTATTTTTTTAAAATGGGGTGGGGGGGGGGGGGAGAAGAGAAATATTGACAGTAACACAATAGTTTTCCAAGATGAAGAATTCTGATGTGAATATGCTGGCTGCCACAAGGCCTCCTGGATTTTCTCCACCATCAGGATCATGGCCAATTCTAGGCTTCAAGTTTATTATACAGACTAATCCCCACATTCTCATTCCCTTAATGACCAAAGGTTTATTAAGCTCAATCATGAAAGAGCCTCCTCGTGATTTTTGAGAGGACTTCTTGAATTATATTGAGGAATCTAATCACAGAACGAAGTTGGAAGCAGTTTCTTAAATATTTATACCAGGGAAATCTGCCCAATAGACAGCATCAGTTAATACCTGGCACAGGAACGGCAATTCCATTTACTTGAATGGGAGCAAGTGTTAACTCAATTTTTTTTAAAACAAAATTCTAAAACTGTAACCAAAGGTTTAAAAGTTCATAAACATGAGAAAGTTTTTTTTGAACAATTTATTTATTAAGCAGTTTTTGGATAGGCAGGACACATGATCAAGCCAGCAGAGAAGGCTGTAATAAAATACACCTGTTGTCAGAATCAATTTAAATTTAAAACTGGTTAACAAACTTTGTGGAATTCTCAAATTCATAGTTGCAGGGTATAGCTGTAAAACATTTTCCAAACAGGCTTAAAGGCACTAGTGAAAAAAGCCATGAACTCTCGAAGCTTGAAATTAAACCCTTCAGCTTCCAAACTCTTGTTAGGTTGCATCATTCACAGGGGTCATTCTGGTCCCAACCCCACATGATGGTATTATATTACCCAAGGCAGTGTGAGGATTCAGTAATTTTGGAAGCACAGATTACCAACGGCAGGGAAATTTGTAATTATTACGTTCATGAGGAAACCTTGGCCTGTCTCTCGGTAGGACAAGCACACAAAGTTCATCACTGAATGGTTCATTCTCTTATCAATAATGTGGATGGGAGGGGAAAACATTGCATTATGACACACTTGTTCAAGATTAGAGTTCACTCCAGATTTACTCCAGCTCGTGTGTAAACAGATTGATAGCTCATATTATTTAACTCTTCAGGACCTTTATGGGAAAACCACATCTGTATCAAACATGGCCAAGTTAGTTTACATTGCAATAGTACTTAAAAGTAATTAAAATCTGCTGATTGGACATCTTAAACTTGAGCTGCAGAGTGAAAATGCCTGCTGACCCAAAATTCTGGAAATATTGGCAGTCAGCCTAAAATGACACTAGGCAGGATCCTGTTTTAGTCAAAGATTTTTTATTGAAAGGTTTAAGTTGATGTTTGGTCACTTTTCACGTCTATCAATTTCCTAGGATCCAGCCATGTTCAATCGATCAAATTAAACAACTCTCCGGACAAAAAATCAAGTTGATATTGGTATCAATTTGGTAATTATTGATGCTTCACAATGTTTGTAATACTGTATACGTGACAGAATCCACCAGCGTGGAATAGCAGTTTATGTTCAAACACAAATGTTCCGGAACCAAACTGCTGTATGCATCATGGTTTTCGTGTTACATTTAAGCAGTTAGCTAATCCTCACCAATTCTCATGCAACATTTTACTTCAACCATTTATGCCCTTCATCTGGGTCAGTCCGCAAAGAGAATCATGATTTCTTTCCTTCACTGCCAGTTGCACCCCAAACCTCCAAAAATAAGTCTAGCAGTCATCAAACCAATCTTTTCAGCAATAATTCATGATTGGCAAGCTCAAATCCCTTCCCAGAACATGCTTTGATGGGAAAATTGTCTTGCACATCAGCAACATACATCTTCACCTTGTTGCTCAAGGGTTAGACCACTAGTCTTCTGCTGGCCACATGATGAAAAATAGTAAATTTAGTTCAGAGTTGAGTGGAAGAGTTCCTTTCATATAGACCAAAACCATCAGCAAGTTAATTAACTCGAGGAGTTAGTCCTTAAACTCAAATATTTAAGCTCCCAAACCCAGAAGTGGTCTATACTCAAAAATAAAATCAGTTTTGTGCGACAACCCAACTCTATTTTAATGTAGTGTATTGAGGAAAGGTGTGGTTACTGTCACTTAAAATGTTTTCTTGTACTCAAGTTATTTAATTGCTGTTTTCTTTTAATAAAGGGTTTAGCCTGGTCATGGTTATAAGCCTCATTTTTAAAAGAATGTTTACACAGCTAAATCAGACATGGGAAAGAACAACATTCATTTTCAAAGGAATGCAAAGCTATCTTAACTCATTACCTCAGTTTTAAAAAACAAAGGCCACCCATTTCATTTCCACCATAGATCAATTCCTCAGAAGTCACTAGTTGAAATTTAAAAAATACAAAAAAGAGCACCCACCTAAAAGATCATGTTATAACATTAGATATCTCTAAGCCACTGTCCTTTTTAAAACTTTACAAAACAAAGGTTAGGTTTTCATTTACCATTCTCACTTGTGATATTGAGTTTGGTTACATGTGAACAGGTAGAGCTCAGGATGACTTTCTGCTGCCATATTCAGTCATGAACATTGCCCTCTACTCATTCTGCAGGTGTAGATCTGACATTGGAGTACTCCATAATGGCAGACTTTGAAAGGATCAGTTCAATGGAAGTCACTCCAATGTGTCAATGTAGGTTACATCCACGTATCTTTCATCTTTACCTGGTCCCAAAATATGCTTTTGTCCCTTTCACTGATCAAAAACTCCAGATTTATTCTAATGTTAACAAAACTCTTAATTGGAAAAATCACCCCATACTTTTACTCAATCTGACCGTTAATTCTGACCATCATTAAAGTTTGAACAAGGCTGACAACGTCAACTCATCGTACCATGCAGTTTTTCCCAAGCAGTCGAGTAATATCCATTCCTTCAAAATAAATAGAAGCACTTCTCCCCCACAATCAGCAGAAAAATCATTGGGGGAGAGAACAAAGAGGCTGAGCATTCTGACAAGCTTCCAAAAGGCACTGCCCACAAATAAGTCCTAAATAAGATCTATACTAAATCCCTCACACAGTAAACAAGAGCCACAACACACCAAATTCTTGACATCTTAATCAAATTAAGTTACGAGTGCTTGTGAACTACACACTCAGGACAAACAGACACTCCCTTTATACAAAAACAGGAGAGAGTTGGAAAAAAAAGGAGAAAAATGTTGCACAATATTCGTGGGACAGCTTGATAATATTTCCAAGCTGTTAGAATGTTTTCACAAAGTTCAGTAGGCCTTAAAAAAATATGCTTTCATAAAACTGAGAAACCAAGTACAACAGGATGTGTTCCAGGGCCTGGCAGAACTTCAAATGTAGCCAATAAATGAACAATCCATTCAGAATAATGTCGCATCCTAAAAAAAGTTACCTTAATCATATTTATTATTGTCATCAAAAGATACCCCATGATGACTCAATGCAAGAGGCTAGCAATAGGAGCCAAAAATAAAATCAACTCACCCAAAATCTCAAAGAAATGCGTGACCCAAACTCAAGATTGGTCATTAACAAAGGTTAAAAAAAATGGTAAACATAATTTTCTACCCACAAGATTTTATTTTTAAATATGGAACATTCAACTGGATTAATAAATAAATATGGAAGATCCTTGAAAATAAATATTCCTCATTTCTGTTCTCAACCCCTTCCTCTGGTCTACAGTTGCCCAGTCCTAGTCTTCTACCTGACCAGCATATATATTCAGATTATCCATGGTGATTTATTCTACCCTTAAGATTCTCAGCATTCAAAAGAGAATTCTACAGAACTCTTAAATGAACCTAAAAGTCTCCAGAATCCATATTAACATGTTTTTCATCTTCCAAGACATACGGATAGTCCATAGAACAAAACCTATTAAGGTGTTTTAGAGACAATACATAGTGGGTACCAATGCTATTACAGCACCCAGGCTTGAATTTGGCACTCTCTGCAAGGAGTTTGTGCATTCTCCCTGTATCTGCATGGGTTTCACTGGATGCTCTGGTTTCCTCCCATCCTCCAAAACAAATGGAGCTGTAGGTTAATAGGGTGTAATTGGTCAGCATGGGCTTAAATGTCCAGGATCAATTTCTACCATGCTGTAGATAACAAAAAATATCAAGGAGTTAACTTGCCCATTTTCCATCTTTCATAGCTGTCAACTTGCAGTACAAAATCGTAATATAGGAGAAATCAATATTCGCAACTTCAAATTGCACATGGTTTGATGCTAACCTATAGACAGTTGCATCCATAAGGAAGAATAAAGTGATATTCAAGGTTATTTCCTAAAGATGGATAATTAAAACAAGAGTCTTAGAAAGGAGGATCCAAGTCCCATCACATCTGTGGTACACTCTAGTCCAAAATAATGCCATTGGTGGACAAGTCTGCTGCTTGGTCATCACAACATACTTTCAAATCAAGAATTCTGCTCTAACAAATTAATCCAGTAGGAAAACCAAACCTATTGCAGCAGAGAACAATTTTCCGTCCCCCAACTTTATTCCCACAGGAAAATGGCAAATCTCTTCTCTGATGTCATGTTATTATGAGTACTGTGCACCTAAAAGGAGTATTTACTTGGGACTTGGCGATCAGGAGAAAAATACAGTAAAATCCCGAGAATCTGGCACCTATGGGGATTGCGGATGCAGATATGCGAATTTTCCGGTTGCCTGAGACACTCTTACAATGGCTAACTTGTTCATCTGCATTAAGAATAAACAGTTTTCAAAAACAGTTATTTGAAAAAAAAATCAGTATTGTTAGTCCTTAATTATGTAAAGTTCACTTTAATCAGGTAATTCCTGTAACTTACAAAATTTAAATTTAATTTGAACCCCGGTCACTGGCGCAGTAACAGCATCGTGCTAACCTCTCCGTGAAACATGCCACTGTTATAATTCACCGTTTCTCTCCGCCCCCCCCACCAACCCTCCAAGTTTACAGATATAGCCTTACTAATATTCTTAATACTAAAAGATAAAGACTCTTACTCTACAGGGGTAAGGAGATACTTTGGGAGAGTCACCCCAGCAGTGAGTAGCATCAGCCGGCTCTTCACCCTGGGCACCACCATTTTATTCAAACATAACTTTATTCAAAAAGCTGCTTCGGGCGCAGCACGACTGGGGCTCCCCGCTGGCTGAATGTTTGCTTCCATTTTCACCAAGGGGTTTGTGTTGCTTCAGAAAACATTTACTTTTATAATTTTAAACTTTTATTTAAATTTTTATTTATTCTGATTATCTTCCTGCTTATTTATTTATTTCTTGATTTTTTTTTTGCCAATTGCTCGAATTTCAAATTCCAGAGATTTTACTTTACCAACTTTCTAGTACCTGATCAATGTCTACCAGAGGCAATACATGGCAGGTGAATAAAACCATCAGCAATGGTCTGATAAAAATGAAATAATAGTCAAATTTAAAATCATCTTTTTAAAAAAAGGATAGAACATCTAACTCAGGGGTGGCCAACCTTTTAGTTTTTTTAATTTAGACATACAGCACAGTAACAGGCCATTTTGGCCCACAGTGTAGGTTAATTTGGCGGCATAGACTCATGGGCCAAAATGGCCTGTTACCGTGCTGCAAGTCTAAATTAAAAAGTCGGCCACCCCTGATCTAACTGATGGAATAACTTGAATTATGATGGACAAAAAAAATCTTAAAGAACATATAACATACTGGGATGAGTAATGTCAATCAAGTTAACAAGCAATTAACTCAATTAAAATTTACACAATACCCATCTGTTTTATCATTCAATAATTAAGTGCATAGACACTGAAGTGACCTGCACACAGAGACATGGACCGGCCCATAAAATGGCCGATGAATGCAGCGACCGCGTGGACCTGGGGGTCGTCCCAGGTAACCTCCCGCATGGCAGGAAGATGGGGAACTATGGTGGGAACGCCGGCTAATCCCAGGCCCTGATGTCAGCGCCTTGGGCCCATATAAGCACGATGGTCAGTGCAATAAACCAGTCTCAATTTCAAGGTTTTTCTCCATGCTCACGAACGCTACTTCTCAAAAGGAGTACAGGGTGAAGCCAAAGGTGGTGATATCCCAGGCAATAAATCTTGGAAACAATTTGTAACAGCATGATAACTTCCCTCAAAAAGGAAGAATTCCTGTATAATCTGAATGGATTTATTCACTTTTTTTTTGTCAGGATCTTTACAGTCACTCTACCGAGCCTCTTCCAACTTGTACAACCTCAATATTCAGGAATCCTTCTAGAGCTTCAATTTGAAGAAATAATTTAAATAATTGAAACTTACATAAATCAAACCGGAGTAATATCGATCCTTTAAATTATGCAACACTGATGCTTCATTCAAGCAGGTTAGCTCGGCCATGTCTTCCACCTTTGAGAACTTGGGTGGATTCATTTTCTGAATGTCATCCTTGTTGACCAGGGCCTTCTTGCCATTCTCCATTAGCTCCACCACAACCTCATCGCCTCGTTCCTCTTGAATGCTTGCAGCCTCAAAGCCATGGCGTTCCGATGGCACCCACACAAGTTTTTTGGCAGTCCAGTCAGCTTGAGTAGCAGGGTTGTAAACCAGAGCCCTGTCCACAAAGAGATATCTCTCTGGGTCTTCTTGGAGGCTCCGCTGTGCCATTGGAATTTAAGAGCAACCAAACTTTACCTGCAAAAAAAAGAGAATTCATGAAAAAAAATCATAAATAGATAGTGACGTAGAAGGATTGTATAAATCCTATAAGAGGAAAGTGGGAAGCGAACTAGTGTCAGGGAAAGTGTTCTCTAGCCATTACAAATCCGTTATAAATCCTCATCACCATGGCTGTATTTCCAGGAGTGATCTCCATTTCTCATCCAGGGACATCATGTTTCCTAGTTTTGCCGATATGCTACAAAGAACAGATTCAAAAATTGAACAGTTTAAGCCACAATATCCACACAGGACCTCATGGTCCCAACACATCTCACTAATCAGAAGTCAGTGACCAGTCTTTGTTCAGTGGAACTTAGCGGAACAGCATTGGACGAGGAAAACACCAGGTACACCTTTAAAAAAAAAATGGCTGCAGTACAGGAACCCAAAAGCAAACCACTTCCTTCCCTGAAGGGCTCAAGCCCAAAATGTCAGAATCAGAATTTATTGCCACGACAGTCAGTGGTTTGCAGCTGCAATCATCAGTGCAAACATTCATATTATAACCATCTTACAAAAAAAATTAAAATAGTAGTGCACGAAAAGTAAAGCACTGTCTTTGGTTCATTGATCATTCAGGCAGCAAGGAAGAAACTGTCTTTGTGCCATTGAGAGCCGGTCTTTTGGCTCCCGTACTTTTCTCCTGATGGTAGCAGAGTGAAGAGGGCACAGCCTGGGTAGTTGGGATCTTTGAGGATAGAGGCTGTTTTTTTAAGAAGCTGCCTCCTGTAGATGTCCTTGATGGAGTGAATTCTGGGGCTTGTGATGTCGCAGGCCGAGTTAACAATCTTCTGGAGTTTATGTCCACCTCCACTGACATCAGCATCTCAATGAAGTCACTGGCCTGCAACTTGACTCCACTCACTCAAATGCAACTCCCTGCAGCTAAGAGGCAGTATGCCCTTCATTTTCAATTTCCCAAAGTTGGTTTAGCAAAGCACTTCAAACATGGAATACTTTCCAACAGTACAAATATGTGCAGTTCCAACTTCCACTCTTCCTACCACCACTGCTGTGGAGTGTACAATCTAAAAAAAGTTCTAGTGTTTAAAAAAAAAAACCGGTATTTCTGCAATAACTTTTAATCCCAAGATGACTCCAGTTGCTAGTGAAGCACTTTCAAATCCTACGAAATCACAGTGGCAACTTTGATGGGTAGATGGCATACCCAATCCCATTAAAAATCAAAAACTGGAAAATGTTGCCATTTGACCAAAGTCCAGGATATGAAACCTAGTTTTCTGCCACTGTCTATTAAAAAATTATTTTCTTTATAGTTTTTCCACTCAAACAATTGTCAATATCATTATCAACATTATTTACATTTCACATTAGTTAATTCCAATTATTTCATAGAGTTAAAGTTCTTTTTATCCCTTCCATCCCCCCTTCCCTGCCCCCCACCCCCAACACCAGACTAATTACACTTACACAGTAACCAAAACACTGACAACAAAGGTATGAAACTTATATTTGGGGGAGTATGGGTTGGTCGTGTCGGTCAACGCATAGGTTGCCTTCTTTTTTCTGTGGCTTTCCCTAGTTAGAATGGAATGGACCCCCTACACTCCCCTGCCAACTGTTGAGTGGATTAAGAAGGTAGGATAGGGCGGCAAGGCACAACGGTCCACACTATAGTTGTGCTCCTATGTAGTTTAAGTAGGGCTGCCAGACCTTCAAAAAGGTCCTTAGGTTGTAGGTAATTCTCTCCAGGGAACACAGCTCTGTAATTTCTGTGTTCCAGCGTTCAATGGTCAGTAGGAGATAGACTTGCAGGCAACTGCCATGCACCTCCTGGCGACTGCCAATGCGATCATAACAAATTGGATTTGAAATTCGGACAGCTTCATTAATTCCCTACAGGAACGGCTCTGGGTCCTGTGGGAATTCTTCACCTATGAATTTTTTTCCCCAGGGCTTGGCCCAATTCCATCCTAAAGGTTCTCATCTTGGCACATGTCCAGATAACTTGCACAAAAGTCCTTGTCGCAATGCTGTATCTGAAACATTGGTCTAATAATTTAAGTGTAGATCTGTTCAATTTTTGTGGTGTCAGGTACAACTGGTGTAGAAAATTATATTGTACCACCCATTGGTGACTGCAGTCATGCTGGCCTGACACAGGTCGAGCAGCACAGCGAATCAATCGTTATTCCCAAGTGCTACTCCACCTCTGCCTTGACTTGTTTCGGGCCTTCTGTTTGGAGCAAGAAGCATTGCTGAAATGAACTTCCACGTGCTCCCCCTTCGAATCATGGCCTCTATGTCACTGCATGCTGGAAGGGCCATAGTTGGACCCAATCTGTCCTGAAGGTAGCAGTGAAATGTCTTATTCAATAAATTATACTTATTCCTAAATTGCTCAAACAACATTAGCCGCCCCTACTCGTAACAGTTCTCTACACACCTGATGCCATTACAACACCAGGTGTCCAGGATCTTGTTACCCATAGTCAATGGTATTAATCTATTTGGAGTCAGCCCCACTTTAATTCCTACATATTGGTTAATTTTATTCCAAATGAGAATTATTTGTTTTAATATAGGACTGCCTCTCTTTCCTGATAGCAATTTAGCACCCCATTTATTAATAAAGTCCTCTGCTATCTGTTCGTCTATCACATGCAAGTTGATTTGTGCCCAGGATGGTACATCTTTCCCCTTGAAGAGGGAGGCGATGTATCTCAACTGGGCTGCCCAATAGTATTTTTTTTTTTTTTTAAAGTCTGGCATTCGCAATCTGCCCAGACTATAATCCCAGGTCAATTTTTCCATAGAGATCCTGACCACCTTTTAATTCCTTAGGAATCTCCTCACTCCCGCAATTAAAACTTTGAAGAATCCTTGGGGCAGTGGCACAGGCAATGTCTGAAAGAGATACTACAGTCTTGGCAACACATTCATCTTATTACAGTTAACCCTGCCCACTAATGTAATGGGCTAGGACATCCGTCTATTTAGATTCTTCTCGATTTTCCCAAGGGGTGGGGGGTTGTAATTTAACTTGCATAAATTATTCAAGTTATTATCTACTGAAACTCCAAGATATTTTATCCAATTTTGCAGCCACTTGAGTTGACTATTTTCTTGATATTGTAATCCTCCTCCGTAAGTGGCAGGATTTTGCATTTATCCCATTTGGCCTTATACCCACAGATCTCCTCATCGTCCTCCAGAGTGGAGAGTAGCTTGGGTAACGAGTTTGCCGGGACTGTCAGACGCATCATGAAATCATCAACAAATAAATTAATTTTATGCCCTTCTTGGGCTGGTTCTGAAGCTTTTAATGTCTGGATCCTGGCGGATGGCCTCAGCTAATAGCTCCATGTTTAGTACAAACCCAGCTGGAGATAGCAGCCACCCCCATCCACTTGATCTCATCAGTAGGAAGACTGGAGAAGTTTGTCCATTAGCCTTGGGCGATTGGTAAAGCACAATTTATAAAAGTTGGCCCTAGCCCCAATTTTCCCAGCACTTTAAATAAAAAGTCCTGTTCCAACCTGTCAAATGCCTTTTCTGCATCCAGGGCCACAGCTAAGCCCCTCTCGTTCCTGTTTGGTGCCAGATGCATGATACTCAACAATCTGCCAGTGTTATCCGCCACCTGTCTTTTCTGCACAAAGCCTGTTTGATCCTTATTTGTTAGCTTTGGCAAATGTTTTGGCAATCTATTTTCCAGGGTTTTGGCCAGTATTTTATAATCTGTGTTCAACAGAGAAATAGGTCTATAAGACGGCATTAGCAGACCCTTTTCTTTTTTAAGTATTGTCCTAATGATTGCAGTTGAAAAGGATTCTGGGAAGGTTTGGGTCTCCATTGCCTGGCCCCACCACCTCCATGTAAAGAGGCATCAATAAATTTTTAAACTCCTTATAGAACTCAGGTGGAAACCCATCCTTCCCTGGCGACTTGTTAGTTTGCTTTACCTATTCTTTGTCTGTGAAGGGAAGATCTAACCCATCTTTTTCTTCTGGGTCTAAACTTTGCAGTTCTAATTGAGACAGGAACTTGCTAGTTTTAGCAGACCTGCCTGTCAGTTCTGATTTATATAGACCTTCATAAAATTTCTTGAAAGTCTTATTAATCTCTTTTGCTTTATACAAGATTCTGCCATTCCCAGTTTGTATTGCATTGATCATCCTCGAGGCCTGTGCTGTATGCAGCTGCCAAGAGAGGACTTTGTGGGCTCTCTCCCCAATTCATATTTTTGTTTTGACTGCATTATGGCCCTTTTCCATTACACATTGTACTTCAATCTCCTACTAGTCCTGTAATGGTCCTTTGAACCTGATTTTTTTGGAAGTCCATTTCTAGGCAAGTAATCTCCTATTCTAATTAATCTATTTCCCTCATATTCTTTTTTACCTGTTTTAGTGTACCCAATTATCTGGACTCTCAAGTATGCCTTGAGAGTATCCCATACAAGAAATTTATCTGGATTAGAGGCACAGTTGGTCTTGCAGAATATATCTATCTGTGCTCTTATAAAACTCCAGGTTCTTTAACAGCAATGTATTAAGATGCCATCTATATACCATATCCTGCTTAGCTGGCATGTCTATGTTAATAATGGGGGTGAATGGTCTGAGAGGACCTTCGCTGTGCCCTAAGCTTCAATGACCCTACCCTCTACGTGGGCTGAAGTCAGGAAAAAAAATCCATTTTAGAGTAGGAGTCATTGTTTTGAATAGGAGTATCCCTCTCCCTGGGATGCTTCTATCAGATTCAGCTCCTTCATACAACCGATGGTAGCCCTTGCCACCTTTGTTTTGGCTATCTTCTTAGTCAATTTATTGAATAAAAAAGTTAGTCCCCCCTCAACCAAAATATTCTCCTTTCCCTCTGCCAATTTTAGGAAAGCATCTTGTATAAACTTTCCGTGGTCAAAATTGGGGGCATAAACATTTACTCAGGTCCATGATTCTGAATATATGTGACAGTGTACCATTACAAATCTCCCTGTTTTATTGTCGTCACATGCTGCACTCTCACCAAAACCCTCTTACCTATCAGGATTGCCACTTTCCCCTTGCCTTTGAGCCAAATGAGCCTGATCCACCCATATCCTCTTTAGCTTTTGGTGTTCCCACTCTGTTAGAATGGTGTTTCTTGGAGAAAGGCAAAATCTGCCCTCATTTTTAAAAATGTGCCAAGACTCTTTTCCTCTTCACAACCCGTTCAAACCATTAATGTTAAAGCTAATGTATTTTATACTCTTAGCCAATGACCCAGTATTTCTAGACTGGTGCCCACAATGTACCTCCACCACCCCATGTTCAACATCCATCCAACCTTCTTCCTTCTGCCCTCTGCTCTTGCTCACCAGGCCAATGACAAACCCTTAAAAAAAACTAAAAGACAACTAAACAAAAAAAGTAGGAAAAATCCAAAAAGAAAAAAGGGAAAAACAATAATAATAATCCCTAGTATTATCACAATCCTGACCCTTTGCCGTATTCCTTTATCCTATTCCTCCTTCTTATTCTTCCTCTAGTGGTCACTGCTTTCCTGCTGTCGCCATATCCCTCCATTACTCAGCCCCCGTGATCTGCGATTCTCTCTTCCACCTTCCCTACCCCCCCCCCCCCCAGGTTCTCCCAGATCCCTCTTTTCCCATTCCCCTTTCACATTATTGTTTTAACCTGTGCTTGCACCCAGATATTTAACAATTACAACAACTATTTACAATGTCTGGACTAGTCCCCATGTTTGCTCTTGTTATCTTCCCCCCACCCCCAAGTACCAGCTCTTTGGCGAACTGTTGCACTTCATTCAATAAAAAATGCCCCCCTCCCCCCGTAATACAACTTTCAGTGTAGCAGGGTTCCTCAAGACACATTCATACCCTTTTTTGCTTCACCAGTCTTTTAACTGGTTCAAACTCTGCTTTATAAGCGCCACACTTGATTAATATCAGAGTCCTCCATTTCCATCGCACCCCCCACCCCCACTCTTTTCCTTGCTCTGGGTCCTGCTGGCCCCAAAATTTTCTCCCTCTCCTGGACTGAGCAAGGTTTCTGTCCAGGGCCTGGCTTTGAAAGAGGTGTCTGACCCGTCCTCTCCACCTCTACCTTCCGCCCCCCCCCCCCCATATATCTTTCCCCAGTACTTCGAGGATCCATTTCTGGAAGAAGTCCACAGGGATTTCTTCCCTCAGCCCTATAACTTTAATATTGTTCCTGTGAGTACAATTCTTCAGGGCATCTAGCTTCCCCCAGACTCATTCTCTCTCCCTTACCAGGGCATCTAACTCACCCTCCACCCTGCTTAACCTGTTTTCACTTGCCCCCTCTCTATCTTACACCTCCTTAGTTCTACCTGTTAAACCAGTGATGGTTCCTTACATTACATTTAATTTTTGAGCCAAGTCCTGGGCTCTCTTTTCCACAGCCTGGAAGTCTGCTCTCCATATGTCCCAGGGCCTCCAACACATCTCTCAGGGATAGCTCCATCCTCTTTACTAAGTCCCCTGGCCTCATAGCATCCACCATTTACCGCCTCCGATTCCCTCACGGTCTTCCTCCTCGCTGCTGCTCGTCACGTCCCTAGACCTGATGCTGGATCGCTTCGAGTCCTCCCCCGTGCTTCCCGGCCTCTCGCTAGTTATAGCGCTAGTGCGGGTGTCGCATTCAGCGCAAGGGAGCCCAACTTTGTGCTCTTGCTGCAGGAGGTAGGTCCCGAGTCTCCCCCTCTCCTCGTGACATTTCCTGGACTCCTTTCTCCTGTTTCCAGTCCAGGGTGATATTGCCTCCATCTGGGCGGGCTCCATTGATTGTGCAGGCTGGGCGATGTCTTCCTCCACGGGCCTTAAAGCAGCCTTGCCATTTTCTTCTCCCTGAGGCACCTCAATACAGTCCCGATTTTGAGACTGAATCCTTGCTGTCCCCTTGTTTTTCTTATTCCTAGTGTTTTCACACACCACTAGGAATCATTCTGGCACTTATTTAGTTGTTTTTTTTGCTGTTTGATCTGGCGGCTCTGCCTCCTTTTACTCCCCTTGTATCACACGGTCCTCTATTTTCTGCCACTGTTGCAGAACATGAGTTTTTCTTTCAAATCTGATCCGTTTCTACTCACTTGCCAGTTCAGATTAACCCTTTACTAATGCTGTCTGCTGGCGATGATAGTTTTATAACCACCATTTGGTGAAGAGGGTGGGGACGAGAAGGTGTTCAATAAAGATGCTAGTCAGAATTACGCATGAAATTAAGACCTTTTTGGATAAATTTGGGGGAAATATTAACAAAAACGATAGGGTGGAGTCCCCTCTTAATCTGCAATTGCTCTTTTTGGGGTATGTTAATGTCTCCAAAAGTAATTCCAAATTTATTACAAATCACTTTGGCAAAAGCCAGGAAATGTGTCGCAACAACACGAAAATCCAAGTCCTTCTTACATATTGATCGTTGGAATATGGAAATGCAAAGTTGTCTACCCCTGGAGAAAATTACTTATAATCTTAGAAAAGAATATAGCATGTTCATAGATATTTGGCAGACATTTGAATTATTTAGTGTATTTACTAAATATTTCATATTTAATTTCATCCCTTATTAGTAATTTAACATTTTTATTATTTTTAATTGTATTAAATGTTGATGGGCAGCACTTTCTCCTTTTCCATCTCCCCTTTTAACCACTGTTTCTTTTCCTTTTCTCTTAAGGTACAGAGGGGTCATTTTTAGGTTTAATGTGCATTTTAAGGATATAATTTTTTTTGCATATATTTGTATATACGGTTTGGCATCTTATATTTTAATTTTTAAGTCCACTACATTTTAGAACCAATCACTTTTCTCTCCTCCAGCCGAAGACCAAAAACACTTTCACTGCCCACTAACGCTGCCCGATCTGAATTTTCCCAGCATTTTCAATTTTGGTTCACTTAAAATGTCTTTAATCTCTTGAATATCCTTCTAGTACGTCGCTGCCTAATGAAAAACTAACAATTTGGTTGCCTGACACTCCCATTTGCAGGCAATGATCCTCAAACACAGTTCACAAGGTATTGGAGTAAAAGTAGGCCAATCAGCCCATTGTTCTCATCATCTCATAGCTCCCCCTCCCCCAGCATTTTGATGGAACAAGAACCAATTAGTGTTATTCAAAACAGCAGAAATTCCTCTCAGTTGGACAATGGGGGAAAAAAAAATCAAATTAAAAATCAACCGCTGCAATTGAAGTGCAGCAGCTAATCACAGGTATGACCAGCTTTTATTGACATTATAAAGTATGGATCACAGCTTTTATAATAGATGTCAATGAATTAAATCCTTAAATGTGAGCATTCTGCCTCTGTCAACTTCAAATCTTAGACTCGAGGCAGTTTGGCAACATTTCATGAGTCGTGAAATTCACAAATCCTCGTCATAAGCCTTTTTACCACTGGCGTCCCAGTTGATTGGTCGTGTCTTGCCCCAGGACAGGAAGCGTTTGTGCTGTTTCCACTGAGCCACCTTTAACTGGGACACAGACTGCTTTTCCACTCACACAACTCATCCCAGGGATCAGAGAGCCTACCTTCAAATGGAAGGGATGGAACTTATCCTTTCCCTCCACCCCCCCCCCCCCCCCCAAACTGGTTTAGTCAGCTGACACCGGGGATTTAAGTAGGAGTAGAGGCTGTCAATCCCCGGCGTGCTTGCTTTCCTTTTCCACTGGACCCTAAACCGGCTAATTCCCCATTAATTTCTGGGACAAGGGGGCAGTGGAAAAGGGATAATTTTAATAAAACTTAATTGATAGCATTTTTAGACATGCAGAAACATTGGTTAGTTATCAATATAACAGCCAAAATGAAAATGGAAAGGAGAGAAAATGTCAGTGGTTAGAGTGCAGAGCATTAAAAGAAAAACAAAAACTGGCTTTTTTTTTAAGAATTCTGAAGCATTTTAGAACATTTACAAAAAGGTACCCAGCGATATTACAATTAGAAGAAAAAGGAACAGCACAGGAGAGCAGAAGTGGGGCCACAAGTAAAGAGAGGCAAGGGACTGAAAGCTTTTTGTGACCTCCATAGCTGTATTAAACCAGACCAATACTTTTATTAAATGCTAATAGGGGGTTGTTTTTGTAGGTCTGCAACTGCTAATCGTATTGTAACATTAATGGGTTAACAAAAAGCCCATCACGTCAATTCACGAAAAGAATGATGATGTATCACTTGGATTATGGAGCTCAAGTGATCATTCGACTTAGAGGACATGATGATGTTTTAAGAGCATGACTCTAAGGTCAAGCAACAGCTAGCAGAGCATTTTGATGAGCTTCTGCCACACATTTGTGCATTATAATTGACGGAACCAATCTATTATCACCACCAATTCCAACTATTTATTATTACAAATCAAATTCATTCAATCATTCCTTTACATCAAAGCTACGTAGTGATCAAAACACATAACCAGGCCTTTGCTTAACTTTAATGCGTCAATTCAAAATGGTTGGGCAAAAGGCATGGTTAGTGCCACATGGTTGCAGCACCAGCGCGCACGCTGTTTGCGAGGAGTTTGCACGTTCTCTCCGTTTTTAGTTGGGTTTCCACTGTGTGCTCCAGTTTCCTCCCACCATTCAAAAAACGTACCAGCAGCTAATAGGTCAATTTGGGCGGCAGGAGCTTGTGGGCTGAAAGGGCTTGTTACCATACTGAAAGACTGAATATTTTTAAAATGTTAATTTGAAATTTAAATACCTTTGCTCCCTGTTGAACTTGCTCAATGCTACCTCGCAAATGAGACACTGAGTCGTGGGCTGTTCAATTAAACAGCTTCAATACTTATCTCACCAAGTTTAATTCTATACAGGGAAATAAACAGTCCAGTTTTACATTTGCTCCCACACATTAAACAATGCCTCAGAAGTCTACGCTATTTAACTGTTGTCATCAGGATGCAAGGACGGTTTTACGTCATTTTCCGCCTTTCTCTAGCTTCCCTCAACCCACTCTCCCAACCCAGACCACAGCCATAGTCCAAACTGCTGAGGTCCTCAAGTGGGGGTATCCAGCGCTTCCAAATTTTGAATAATATTACCAACCAAAGCAGGACAACCTGCTGGAAGTGTCACCAACAATGCTGTTCATCATTCTTTCTAGTGTAGGTTACTGGGGAAAGTGTCCTGCTTAAGTCATCGGAAAAAAAAATTACAGAAATTAATGCAAACACTCAGATCAGGCGGCTTCATTGGAAGGTTAAGAATGAAAGGGCCACAATTGGAAAGATTTGAGCAATGGTCAACGAGTGAGATACTATGTCTGTCTCAGACATTGCCAGTATTTATCACCAAACCAAGTATATAAACAATATTCTGTCATCTTGTATTAGCATGTAGTGAAATCACACTGCGCAAGAAGGAGCATCTTATGGAGGAATCAGTCAAGGGTGAGATCTGGAGGTGGCCAATGAGGCCAAATTGGGAACCATTGACTCTTGCATTGATGGGAGAAATGTGGCTGGAAGGATGGCTTGAGCGGTGATCCACATCTCTCACTCACCACTTCCAAGCTCCAAATCATGGGCAAGGTTCTCAATACCAGCATGAAAAACCTCCATTTTCAGTGATTAAGGCCAGGAGATCCTCAATGGTCCATTGGATTCCTTCAAATGTACATGATAATCGGTCTTCCTAATCTCCTCCTGTTACAGAGCTCAGAAGAAAGCACAATTCTGAAGTCTCATATGGAGTACACGAACAACTTGACAAAGCCAATCATGGGGCAACCAGAGCCTCAAATAATGCAAATGTTGGGACAAAGATGCCAGAGACAGTGATTTTCTTACTGTTCAAGTGAATTTGGACAGTTTTGCAGAGATAGCATTCCATGGTACTTTTTCCAATATTTTGAGATGCCTGCTAAAGGTAACCTAGGTTTCAGAAGCATAACGAGGACTGCAATCAATGCTCCCTAGGAGACCACGTGCTGGGTCATTGGAGAGTAACCAACATCTGTTGGTTTATATTAAAGTGTGCTGACTGAATCATGTTCTGGTCCAGGGACACCAAAACCCCAAGCAAAATGCCCTTCAATAGATGCGATGGTGGGCACAGCCCAATACATCACAGGCAAAAAGCCCTCCCCACCATGAAGAACATCTACAGGGAATGCTGCCGTCAGAGAGAAGCAGCCAATCGTTAAAGATCCACATCACCAGCACGTGATCTGTTCTTGCTTCTGCCATCAGGCCATCAAGAGGTATAGGTGCCACAAGACTCACACCACCAGGTTCAGGAACATCCTTCAACAATGAACTCAGAGACTTATTTAAGGGCTCTTTAGCACTTCATTGTTTCCCCACCCACCCCCACTGTATTGCACTTTGTTTACATTTCTTTATTTGTTTACATTGTGTAGTTTTTCTTGCACTACCAGTAAGTGGTAATTCTACCTCAACTGCAAGAAAAAGAATCTCAGGGTTGTATGTGACGTAATGTATGTACTCTGACAAATCTGAAATTATGACAATTTTGCATATTATTCACAAAATGGAACTTGAGCTTGATCTCTGGATATGCAAGAGTTTAATCTGCAATTTGATGACCGAGTTTTGGATAACTTTGTTTGCCTCTCATTAGTTTAAGATTATCGCCACTCCTGCAGAAATTTTGTCAAAGGCAGGATATAATGTTACAGCATGAAAAGTCAAAGGTTGAGGTAACAATGCAGCCTTGTTTGACGATGGTCTTCATTGATAGCTTTATTGTGAATCGGTCTGTTAATAACCTCTGCTTTAAATATACCCAATGACTTGGCTTCCACAGCTGACTGGCAACAAATTCCACAGATTCACCACCCCTCTGGCTGAAGATCGATTAAAAACTCCCTTGTCTTTATGTAAATGTATGTTGTTATCTCCTCCCTGGTTTCATTCAGACTATAGAGAGTGTCGTATATTTATCAAAACTCTCAAGACAACACCCACAGATAATTGGAGTGCTCTCCATTGTACAGTATTTTTTTTTGCCATTTTTCCTGTTATTCTCATTCCAGTTACTTTTGACATCTTTTTGCTGCAACTTTACATTCCCAAAAGCCATTATCTCTGGAAATACTTTCCTCCTCCATCCCTTAAAATTCCAGTCAGGTTCTATTTACTTCTTCATTTGGACAGGAATCATCCTGCATGCTCTGTGCACTTTTTAAAAAAGACATTAATTAAAGCAACTCAGATGACACTGCAGCACTCAACCCCACACACAGGATGGATGCAAGT
Source organism: Narcine bancroftii (assembly GCF_036971445.1). Classification (NCBI taxonomy): domain Eukaryota; kingdom Metazoa; phylum Chordata; class Chondrichthyes; order Torpediniformes; family Narcinidae; genus Narcine; species Narcine bancroftii. Next base: position 347,194,384 of record NC_091471.1, read on the forward strand.
GTTTGGTGATGAGATTACATTGTTTTCCAAAATAAATTTTAAAAATTTGATTAAAAAATTCTATTCGAGCTTAGAGCCATTACTAACATTGTGCTGTCCAACTACAACAGCCGTTTAAAATCAACATTCTGAAATGTTGTCTCTCTGCAGAATCAATAGCCAGAAAGAGGGGAATTAGGCCAACTAAACTCTCAAGGTTATTCTGCAAACAAGTTAAATCCACCTACCTCCATGTTCTCATTGCCAACTTTGGTATCATCCTAAATCACATTTCTAAAATCCAAATCATTCTGTCCCGGTTACCAGCTTATGAACCCCCCGTGGAATGGATGGGGGTGGATTTGACGGCTGCCGAGGGAGTGCAGCCACCTCCTGTAGAGTGCAAATGGGACATTTCCACATGCCTCTGCTTGACAGCCCCATGAATTCTCGGCTGGGTCAAGCAGAAGTGGAATGCTCAGACTCACTCATCAAGTCAGAGAGGCTAGCTAGTCACCACTCTTCCTGTTTGCTCTCCCATCACTGCCAATTGCAAACCTTTCCCACACCCATTGGGGTCGATTTACAGATGATTAGGGTTACAAACATTTCAGGAACTGAACTGTGTTAATAACCTGGACAAAAGGGACAAAGTCAAAATCAGAAATTATCATGAACAGGTCACAAAATTAATTGTTTTGTGGCAGCATTACAGGTGCCAATATTACTACAAATTAAGTTTAAAAAATAAATTAATGCCAAAAGAGGAAGCAAGGTTGCATCTTTGGTTCATTGTCCATTCAGAAATCTGATGACCGAGGGGAAGAAGCTGTTTTTTGTGACACTGGGTGTTAGTCTTCAGACTCCTGTACCTCCTTCTTGATGGTAGCAGTCTTAAGAGGGCATGGCCTCTATCCTTGAGGATAGAGGCTTTATTCTTAAGACACCGTCTCTTGCAGATGTCCTTGTAGTATTGGGTATTACACTTCACAGAAATCAAAATTCCCACTGACAATTTTTCTTTTCTGAAAGTCTAACTTGATCATTTACCCTTGATCCAATTTATTTTCTCACAGAGTACCCCATCTCTGAAGTTCCAAAAACCAAAATAATTTTAGCGCTGATGTGATGTCACAAGTGGGAAATAAAACTCACCACGTGACTTGCACCTGTGGGGCTCCGTTGGTGCCGGTTTGATGACAAAAACTGCAGTCTGCTTCTGGTCAGGAAGATGCCAAACGGAGCTGGCCCAAGTCTTCATCATTTGGCTGCAGCCGGAGTCGGTGACTCCATTCTCAACATCGGGTGTTGTGCTGTCCGCATCGAAGAAGTCACCTCGGGCTCCTAGCAGCGAAGCGAGGTGCTCCGTTGGATTCTACTTTGCTGCCTTATTCCATTGTCCCAAAAACCACCTGGTCTTGTGTTTCAGATATGGGGTATTGTACCTATATTTGAAACTTTTGTCAAATAAAAGATGCCATTACCTTCATCACCCTTTGTCACAAGGAATCGGACGCAAGGCAGCCTTGAATCTACGCTGCCTGTCATAACAGTTCCAAATACTGAATGACACCTTCCCTCAAATGATTTCTCAAATCTGCCCAATTATGCAAGATTCCAGCTCTATCACTTCTAGCATTAAAAGACAGACTGCACCATGGCAGCAGTTTTAGTCCTCCATATCTTGCCTGTCGGCAGTAGCTCCTTTTCATTGACTGAGTTACATACCAAGCATGACCTTAATATGATCCCTCATTTCAAAAATGTCACAAACCACAACTCTAAATCATCCTCTTTTCCAATTATACTAATTTACAATCCGGGGTAAAAAAAAACTGTAACACGAGTCCAAGTATTTGGTTAAATATTCAATACCAAAACCACACTGCATAATATCCTATCAATTGAATTGTATATTCTGATTGTGTAGTGATCTGATCCTCTGTGCATGCAGTATTGCAAATATTTTTTTGGTTTTATTATTCTTTTTCTCATGTATTGTGCTTGGTGCAAGCTCGAGTACCTGAGAAGCTGCAAAGCTTTTGCATTTGCACACTACACTTAAGTCTAAATGAAGTTTGTCATTCACACAAGTATACAGCACATTATTACCACATTAAGGCTACCTTTCATTACAATGACTTTTTGCTGTATTCATGAAGTGTTGCAACCCATCAGGAGCGCAATAGAATAGAATTCCTTCCCAATAACTAATCACATACACCAACTGAAAATAAAATCCTTGAATAAGGAAATGAAGAATGACAGTCCACGAACTGCACTAGCCATCAACCTGCCATACAGGAGTCCATACAAAGTAAAGCATTCGAACTCCAGCCAACAAATCAAAACTTGCACTCGAGCACCTACAACCTTTGGTCAAAAGAACCAAGTTGATCTCCACTTTAATTTCCTCCCAGGATCCTTGCCATAGACAATTCTTCACTCAGTTCAATTTGTGCAATGTTATCTAAAAAAGAGCACCAAATACAACACAGACCACACAACGCAACAACTGCCAAAAAGCTTATATTTGATAATTAGCTGCATCTCCAGTCAAGCAGTTCTGGTCACAACAATAAGGAGCTGGTCATATACATTGTACAATGTTCATATACAGCAAAATTCTCACCTGCTGCAGCTGAACTGGTACTTTGTAAAAAGCTACAAGATGAAAAGCTACTGAATTGAATTCAAAGAGTAAATCAAAACATGTATCATAAATTTATCCTTGCACAACAAGTGACCTGACAACAGTTCAGAAAATTCTTTTTGTAGTGTCAGAGCAGTCTAAGATTAGAGTCACAAGGGTAGGTTGAAGAGTCTGATGGCTGTTGGTCTTCTGTACCTTCTGCCCAAAGGAGACAGTGAGAAGTTGCGACCAGAGTGATGGGGATCCTTTAGGATGTCAGCTGCTTTCTTAAAGCAGCACCTCACATGGATGCATTCTATGGATGAAGGATCAGAGCCTGCAATGGACCTGGCTCTATTTGTGACCTTCTGGAGCTTTCTTCATTCCTGGGCAGTCTAATTCACAATTCAGTGAATTGTGGTGCGACCAGCATACTTTCCAGAGTGCACCAGTAGATGTTGGATTGAGCATTCGACAACATAGCAAATCTCCTCAGAAAGAATTGGTGTGCCTCATTCACTGTTGCCTTGATGTGTTGGCTTCAGGAGAGAACTTCTGAAATATGGAATCGGAGGAACTTGAAGGTCCTAACCCTCTACAGATCCATCCCATCAATGCAGACAGGTGTATGCTCCCTCTGCCTCTCCTTCCTAAAATCAACAAGTTCCTTGATCTCAGTGGCATTTAGACCAAGATTGTTGTCCCAATCAGATTCTTATCTCCATTTTGTAATCGGACTCATTTCCACTTATTCAGTCAAAACCAGCAAATTTGTAGATCAAGTTGGAGCAGACCTTGGATGTGTCGCCATGAGTGTACAGGAGTAGAGAACAGGAACTAAGCACACAGCCTTGGATGTCCACGTTGGGAGTGGTGATGTTGCAGATCTGTACCGATTGGGGTCCGCAGATGAGGAAGTCAAGGATCCAGTGACTGAGGGATGAATTTAGTGGATTTAGTTATCCAATTCATGTACAAAATTTGCATTTCCCCTGCTCTCACTACTACAAGCAAAACTCACCAATAATATGCTCACTCGTGTCCCGTTTGGTTCTTCTTGGGAACCACATGGCCCTAGAGCTCATCCAAATACGAGCCCAAGAGCAGAATCCCAAAGACAATTCTGAATGCCCTTGATGTCAAAGCAGCACTCAACTTCAGCAAGTCTTGATAACACTAATCAGCAAAATAAAAGGAAAATTCTTCACAGGACGAAGGTACATATTGAACTAAGAAAAATGTGGGTTGAGATCAAGTCACAGCCCCATGGTTCTCAGACCAGTAATGCTGGCTCCAACCTTTGTCAGCTTTAATCTTCTTCAGGAACTATTCTACACAAAAATCTCGAAATGTAAGCCATGCATACATGAGGCAAGAACAATACATTTAGGCATATGACACAATTGTCACAGGCCACGGTCTCCTCCAACCGTGCCATCTTTGCTTGATTTTCACAAGTATTATCCACAAATGGTCTGCTGCAGTCAAAACCTGGGCTCCCTACTTAGAAAGTAAACTGGACCTGCCACAAAAATGTGTGGTTACAAGTTAGAAGATGGGCATTGTTGGCAAGTACCTCCTCCAAATCTTCTGACTGCAGAGCTTTGTCAGCATCTACAAATTACACATCAGACGTTGAATGGAATGCTCGCCACTTGCCTGGAAATGCACAAGCAACCCTGACGTCATTAAGAAAGTCTAAATGATTGATACTCTATTCATCAGCATATTCACTCCCTCTGTCGCACAATGGAGA